>NW_027312393.1:0-30865 GCF_040954645.1 Diabrotica undecimpunctata | reverse complement strand
ACGCGCTACTCAGAGTTTTTTTTTAAAATAATATTACTACCCAAAATATAACTTTAAAATTAAAAAAAAAGAAAACTATACAACAAAATCAATATATATTTTATTTAGGTTCAAACCTTATTTAAGTCGGTTAAGTAGTAACTTTTCTATGGCAAATCTAAGTCATACTGTATTTCAAATGGACAATGGCGGTTAGATAAACGAAAAAATTTTTTCTGAAAAGGCCTAAGCGACAGTCGGTAAAAATTGTACATTCTTATGGTATATTATGATTTCTCAAGATAATAATCTAACTAAACGCTTAACAAAAACATTAAATATTAATAATATTTCAAATTTTGTTTACCTTATTGAAATAACCACGTTTTCAGACCCAAGACGTAAGCACCACTTTCCACTACGGATCTTGTCGCTTACTGATTTCGGTGTCTCACCTTTTAAGAAACTCATTTGGCGGTTAGAAAATTCAAAGCTTGTTATAGTCGAGTTGGAATTTTTTTACCAGCTGCGTCATTTTTTTAATAGTCGATAGGACGTAAAATGTATTTTATTTTGATACCAAAAACATAAATTTATAAATTTTGGCGCTTATGCCTTTTTGTCCTGACGCCATCGATATTTTTGGACTGTATTATTTATTTATTTATTGTTTTACAATTCAATTTTTGTATGATATACTTAATTGTTTAACTTTACCTAACTTTAATTGGTATTAGTTTTATAAGGATGTTTTTTTTTTTTTTGCTTTTTGGGCATAATAGGAGCTCGCTCCTCTGCCTTATTTGTTATATAATAATAACATAATAATAATATTTTCAGCCTAAGGAGATAAAAAAGTCAGTAACAATTGGAAATGCGACAATATACTTTTTGAGCATGCAGAGAAAGCTTACTATAGGAAACTGAATTTGAAGCTACTCATACAACAAATGCTGGATTAATTAAAGAAACAACGAATAACTGTCAAACACACAGTAATATTCCCTAAAAACCTTTCACCACTGAAGAAATCTCGAACATTATCAAAGAGCTTCATAACTGAAATCTTCTGGACTAGACGGAGTTCAAAACTTCTGGCTAAAGAAGTTTGGAGTGTACACGAGCTTTTAACAGTAATAATTTATCATGTTATTTTTAATCGCGAGGAATACCACCGGTTTCTTATCAGGGAAACCACTAACCTAATACCGAAGAATCAAAATAACACCCAAGATCCAACTAAGTACCGCCCAATTACTTTTGGTCAAACTTTTACAAATTGGCACATCTGTGTAGCCCAGTGTATCTACCAACTCTTTCTCTAAACAATATCATAGAGCCTCAACAGAAAGGGCTGCAAAGAACAATTTATAATGGGACTCAGTCATTTGCAACCAGGCATACACCAAAAAAAGGAACCTTTTCACAGCCTTCATTGACTACAAGAAGGCCTTTGATCCAGTACCGCACGAATGGATTATATTATTATAAAGTCGATGATAATATAGTGACCTGAGATGACCGAGTGGAAGACTAAAATTCACCTTCAAATGGCCGGGTGAAAACAATTCTCAATATCCCCATTAACCAGGGCCTATTCCAACGGGGACTCGTTGAGTCCTCTTTGGTTCCGTTTAGGCGATGAACCCACTATCTCAGTTACTAAACTCCACTGACTCAGGTTTTAGCATTAAGGTTAAAAATAACAGTATTATTGTGGCGAAGCTTAATCATCTGTTGTATATAGATGATTTGAAATTAATGAGCTACTCATTTGGTATAATAAAGTGGTCAAAACGAATATAAAGGGTCTTCAGTGGAAAGTAAGAACACTTCTCACAAAGGGGCAAAAACACCATACACGCAGTGCAGTAGAGAGAACAACTTTATCGCGGTATCCAGGGGAAAGAGGATATAAGTGGACATAGGTGAGCAACTTGATAAACAGGTTACTAATGTAAGAAATTATTTTCAGGTACAGGATAGAGACATTAATTTACATCGAGCAATTGCGCAGTAGATGATACAACACCGCTTTAAAACTGGGGAACAAGAAATGCGCATAAACCATCTGACCAAGCAGAAAAAAAGTGCGTACTGGATGGGTAAACCTCTGCATGGGCGACATCTTAATGAGATCAGCCAAGTTATGTCGACAATACAGCGTCGAACTATTGGTTGACATCGAAAGATGTTTCCCTAGACTGAGGGTTTCTTATTCGCCATTCAGATAAGGTTATTCCAACTAAAATTTACTTTTAAATATATTGTTAAAGATCCCTAAGTCAAAAATGACAAATGCCGATATGAATGCCAAGCCCAAGAAACCATCCAAAATCTTACCGGTGCGGTGGGATGCCAGGCGTTTGTCGGTAGTGATTATAAAGAACGTCATGACTCGGTAAGAAAGATTATCACCAAGAACTAGCTCACAAACTGGGACTTCTCCAAACCGACCATCTTCCTTATTATTAATACGTCCCTGACAGAATGCTTAAAATGACAACTACAAGCTATACTGGGACCGCACTGTGCTTACAAACCAAACCAGTGGCACATAATAGACCAGATCTCATACTATTTAACAAAATTCCTAGGCAAATTAGGCACACTCTTGATTGATGAGGCGATACCCAACACCAATAATTTACGTGTTAAATACAACGAAGAGATCGCCAAGTATAGAGATCTAGAACCACAAATAAGAGAGACAATGGAGAATGAAAAGTACCCAGACATAAAACAGCTGGGTCTAAATGAAATCGTTATAAGGCCATACAGAAAGCTCTACTCCTCGCGACATCCAGATTGTACGAAAATTTTTGGGGATACTCAAGCAAACCAAGTCACCAATTGCTCGATAACACGAAAAGAGTCCCACCAGAGCTCAATCCTTTTAATACCATAGGTATCTGGGATGAGTGAATTTTCCCTTAGAGGGAGTGTGAGTCGTATGGCTATAATCCATTAATTAATAAAACCTTTCATCTAAAATCAGAATAATTATCACGGTCGGGACGGTCGCCTGTCCGTTGTCTTAGTGGAGCTCGATTGGGTCCGTTATTTAATATGTGTCCACAGACATCTTTAAATTGACCTATACAAATTTTGGTTACTCTATTTTTTGGGAATTTCGACCAAGGACAGAAACATTTTCTTGGGGCAACACAATTTATGGATGCCCTTTTATTTTTCTAATAATCTTTAAACTGTTCGTTGGCAAATTTAGTTTTCAGCTACAATAGTCTGCTTTATATAGTGCCTCTTATAAATTAAGTTGCAAATTAAATAAAATTTGTTTATCATCACTGATTTTTATGACTTCCTATTTCAGAAAAGTTTCTATCATTACAATATTCACGTATTTTCTTCGAATTTTGGTGACATTAAATTGTCGTATTCAGGTATTTAGCGTTCAGCAAATTACAATACAAATCTTAAGGCTGTGTTCTGGTTTACAAACAAGACTGAGCACGACAGCATTATGCCACCACAAGTTTGTCAGTAATTAACCTATTTGTTTCCTAATTCAGTTGATCGGAGGAAGGGGATCTATAGATTGTAAAAATTATTCATAAAAGGTAAAGATGTTTAGACCACTTTAGAACTCACTTATATTCGGTCAACTACACTAGGCGATTACAAGATTACTAAAAATCGAATTTATCAAATCATTATGATGCTAAATCTGTCCATGTAGTTCATAAACGATATAAAAGAAAACTATACAATTGATACTGTCCAATTTATTATAATAGCAAGACCATCATTAGTTTTCAGATGTAACACTTATTTTAACAGTAACTTGTTTTGCTGTAAGACTACAAGGAAAACGAGTAAATCAAAATTTTATTTTACCTCATATGTTCTCCGACAAATGTCTACTGTATAAGCTAACAGGGTTGTTAAACAACACCCAAATAAACAAACATTCGTAGATATTGGAGTGATAAAAATCCGTTTTTTATACAGCATCCGACCCAAAGCTATCAATATTAAACACGGTTTTCTTTGAGTTGATAATGTTGGAAACGGTGTGAAAGTTGAACGCAAAAAGGAACAACTGAAGAGAATTAAATAAATAAGTATAACGGAGTCTTTACCATAAATATGCTTAATTGAATTTTGAAATATATACGCTATGTAATACATATTTCAATTTGAACATTTTTTGAAAAGATTATTGGAAATACTTTCATAAAAATTATTCAAATCCTGTCACTAAGATAAATAAGTAAATTGTTTAACCTATCTTATGTACAATTCTCAAAAATAAATTTTTAAAACGAATAATACTACCCACAATACTTAGGTCTTCTTAACAGACACTGGACTTTCTAAAGGATTGGTTCTCGTAAGTTTTGTATCCAAATGAGTATTATCAAGGGGTTGAATATTTTTTGGCAGATTCAGATAACATCTAGGTCTCTATAAAGATCCCTGTTGCGACAATGAAAGCGTGTAGCAATGATGTTTCTTAGTACTCCTGTTCTAAGGATCGTTGAATACATTTAAATTTACTTTTTACTCTTGTGCTAACTACTATACATCCAAACGGGTTGCAATATCTGGTTATAAAGCAGCTATTATAGTGTAGATGACATGAACTTTCTTTCTAGCAGCATATTTTTTATTTTTTGAGTGTCATGTGCAAAGCTGCATTCGGCAAAATTGGAGATACAATATCCATTCATTTCTGTAGTTCAGACGACGAACTGGTTACCATCAAGAACCCATTCAGACAACGTCTGAACGTCAGCAACAAACATAATGGGAGTCTTACGTTGCTATGTAGGTCATATGAGAAATATCAAACATCACATTTTAATTTAAATAAAATGTAAGAAATATTAAATTTTGTACCATCTAAAGGGTTTTCAGGTATTTAATGGCTTAACTCATGTGCAACCGAAAAAACAAAATACTAATAATGGGCTTTTTTAGTTCTAAAACGTTCTGTAATGTAACCCGAAAGGGATTTTTAATTTTATATATATATATATATATATATATATATATATATATATATATATATATATAGGATCCAACTTGTAAATAGAATACATTTTGGAGACGACTTTTGCCGTATTTCCCGTTCTCCTCCGTTTAAAATCCCGGTCCCAAAGGGATGCTCCTCCTCCAAACCTCTCGATTCCATCGCTATTTTAATTCCTTCATTACATGGAGCATCGCGGTCTACCTCTTTTTCTTCTTTCAGGGGCTTCCATCTGTAAAGTTTTTAGGGCCAACGTTCGTCAGGCATTCTTAATAGGTGTCCAAAACCATTTTAAACCTTTCTTTCTCTTCTGTCAATGACCGTTTCTGTAGCATTTATGTTGTTTCTTATAGATTCGTTGGTCTTATTTTCTAGCCTTGATGTTCTAGTACTTCTTCTCAAATATCCATTTCAACTGCCAACAATCTTCTCTTCAGGTCTACATTTATTGTCCATACTTTAGAGCCATAACAAAGAACTGATTCAACCATGGTTTGCCCTATTCTTTTTTTGTTCCTTTTGGAAATGTTCCACCATAAGGAGTTCAGACATCATCAATTTTATTTCCTGATTAATTCGGTGTTTAATTTCGGTTTCTCCAAGCCGATCTTATCAATGAGTGCAATAAGAATTTAAATTTTTCCACTTGTTTGATTTCCACGTAATCCCCATAATTCCCATTGTACATATTCTCTCTGTATAGACGCTTTAACATAAGTTCTAGATCATAAAATCTTTAGCTAGGACGACTTGGTCATCCGCAAAGTTCAGGGAGAACACTACGTCTTTCCTTATGGGGATTTCATTCCTGGCAGTAGTTTTTCTAATTTTGGAGGGCTGCCTTATATATAAATTAAACAATAAGGGTGACATACTGCATCCTTGTCTTAGTCATTTAGTTACTATTATGGGCTCTGATAGTCTATTTCCGATTTTTAGGTAAGTAGTGTTTACTCTCAATATACCTCAATATATATATGAGCTACTTTGGGACACATTACCAGGACGAATGGAAGGATGGAGAGGTTGGTGGTTTTGAAGGCAAGGTAGAAGGCAGAGGTAGATGGTAAGAGACCCGAGGAAGATCGCCACTTCGATGGTCAGATCAAATAAAGTGCGCTGCGGTTACTCTCTGTCTGAGGTAGCACACTGCGCCCAGGAGAGAGAAAAATGGATAGCAACCATTCGTCAAATGACATAACGTCACGACATCCTTACGAAAGATAAAGGATAGAGGAAGAGAAGGAAGAGTGTTCTCATGAATACTTCTGTGATTACTCCTAAAAAAGTATTGACAAATGCCAATTTGTTGCGAAGCTTGCCACAATTTAAGTCTTGGAACTGTATTCACTTACCTTTTCTAGGTCGATGAAGGCTAGATGGACTTCGGTACCAACGCTATTCTTTTTTCCATTAATTGTTGGCGTATAAACAAGTTATCAGTGCAAGATCTACCAGGCGTAAATCCACTTTGGTCTTCGCTAATTAGTTGTACCTACATAAATTTGTATTTTTCCATTTATTATCTTTCCAAGCATCTACCAAAAGTAGGTAGGACACTTAATCCTCTATAGCAGTTAGGATCTTTTCCATTAACCTTTTTAAAGATGGACACTTGATGAACGGTTTTCCATTCAGATGGTAATTTAATTTGTTGGCAGCATTGATTCATTAGAAAAGTGATTCGTTCTTTTAGGAGTGAAGCTCCTGCTTTAAAGTAAACTCTACAGTTATATTGCCAGTCTGGATATCGCCCGTTTTTAATTTTAATCGACGCAGTACGGACCTCGTTGTTAGTAGTATTCATGTTACTATTTGTTTGTTTCTCTATACTGTATTCCTCTCCATGTATTCCAATTTGGACTCGTGGAGTAAATTTTTATAGTGATCTTTTTATTAGTCATAAGGTAAATTATATACCTTTTATAAAGGATTTTAAATAAACTATTGTCATTGATGGTATACCGCCAACTACAGGAATTTCATTTTCCTTGTAGAAATTGGAATATTGTTTTACAATACCTATCCTTAATCCTTGTAAACCACGTTTAGACCCAAATTCCTTTTGTCCAGTATCGTAAGGATGTACAATGAGCAAAGTAATCGAAAACTTAATCAATCAGTTCCTTATTAAATATTCGAGCAAAAGATCTGTTCTGTCTTACAACAAAGTGAATTTTGTTTAGACATATCAACTCTAAACAACTTACTTTGTAGCATATATAAATTCCTTATAACTATCGAATATTTAAGGTATAAATTTTTTAGTACGCCCCTGGGCCTGTATAAAATTCGTGTGTTTTTTTTGTTTATATTCCACATTCCACAAGAAATAATTCAACTGCGAAGTACAGATATGATTATATTGTTTTATATTACGTCTTAGTTCTGCAATTCTAAAAGCAAGCATGATTAAGGTCAAATTCTTCCTTGAAAATAATTCTGATTGGCTCGCTGCGAAGACTGGTAGGGGTGTGAGGAAACAGTGGAAGTCGGTAAACAGAGACCGAGACAAGGTCAAAATTGAGGTTCGGAAGAAAATTTTATAGAGAGCAGATGCGGCGAATTAAGTCTCAAGGAACAGGCAAATTTGTTATAAAAAAGTAAGTTATACTCGATGTAATGTGTCAAGTTTTTAAAAGATTAGTCACTGTTTTTGTTTTCATGCCGTCTCTCATCTGATAGATTTGTAAAACGGCGTTTCCAACAAACCAAGAAGGATACCCACATGGTTTTAATGTGTTTTTAAAAAGCCAAATTCCAAAGATGCGTCCTAGTGTCCAGCTTCTGTCCTCATTTGTTTGTCCCAAGTCATTCATGCAGTGAATTCGAGTGCAGTTCCAACCCAGAAATTTTAAAGAAAAAAAATAACATTTAGTGAAATTAAAGTAACTTTTTTATTGAACTTTAAAAGTAAAAATAGACATTTTCCATCAATAATTTCTTTCACGACTAGTTGAGAAATTGTAATCAGTGAAATCATAAATGTTAGGATTGTGGCTAGCTGTCATATTAATTATTCTCAAGTTTTAAAAATTTAATATTGAAATATGACAGTTAGCTTATATTTTTTTGACATTTGGTACATACCCAACCATAAAATTTAGAACTTGTTTGCTTTGTTGTTTTTTTAAAGGTTAACCTCTATGCATAGTTCAATTAAAAAAAATATTTTTCATTTGTAATAATTTATTTCTGCTACAAAATATGCCCATTACCAATTGTAAGTTCTTATAGTATCTTTAACTTCTAGATTTTGTAAACGATAGTAATATAGTAAATTTGTTTTTTGTTATTTTGTATTATTATTTATATTTAAAAACTGCTTGTGGTAAGACAACAATAATATGTAACTTTCTTTCCCTAAAAAAAAATTGTTTTTTTTTTATGTTTCTAACCTTTTTTATAATTTTTAAGGAAGGAAGAGCATTTCTTTCCATCCAGCAGAAGATTCTTCTAAGCGGCGGCCTATTTTAAATAGCTTAGGAACCTTCTTGTGATTTGTTTGTCCAGGAGATTTTGTAAGACCCTTTTGTTTCAATTTTGTAGTTCCCCATCAGTCCCCTTGACATTCACTTATCTACGGCCCAGCTCTCCAGAAAAACCCTGAGTAGCCGTTGCAAACGATTCGGTTTTGTTCTGCTTACCCTATCTCTAGCCCCGTAATTTCTGTGCCCATTTTTCAACCCCTTATAGTAATACCCTAGGTGGTAGGCAAAAATAATCGTTACAACTTGACCTAGAGTCCGAAATATATGTAGCGCTAGCGAATAAAGCGTGTGGCGGTATTTTTTGATATAATTCAGAACATTTAATACACTTTGTCGCAGGAGATCATAAGCTTTTCCATCAAAATTTGACGATTTCATTTATAAAACAAGAATATAGGAAAATGGTACCCCGAAAGATCATCTATTAGTGTTACTCTTTTTCTTATTGATATTATAGTATTGTGGAAAATGATACTTTACCAGTGAAGGTGGGCTATACGCAAATTTCCTCATAATTATTATAAAGAAAAACATTGAAACTAATTGAAAAACTTTACAAATTACTATTTGTACATTAGAAAAATGGTCAATGAAATTTTGTTTCTAATAAATCTTGACAAAAAATTGAATATTGATTGTATCAAATTATTTTTTTGACAAACATTTAAATTTTCAGCATTATCTTAAAAATATTTCAACAATATTTGAACATAATAAGAGTCCTATTTACTAAAATTGGAGATGTGATTCTAGTTATCCTATTAACAGTATATAAAAATCCTCATTAGATATAAGTCAATTATGACTCAATAGTGTATGGTTCTATAGTCTATCACTTTTAAAAGAAATGAAAACAATCCAAAATGCTGCCACAAGGATAGCGTTGGGAGTTTTTGGTACCATACCCACAGAAAGTTTACTATGTTAAGCAAGAGAAACGCATCTGAAATTAAAAATACAATATCTTAGATTAGCCTAGCATACGCCTCAAACATTCAGCAAATAGTGAAAATTCCGTTAGAAATAATGTTTTTGCTTCTTGTTTTCTACACATTATATATTCAAGATAAAAGATCTAAAATCCCCTTTATATGAAAAACTGAATTGCATTTTGTATACACTATTGTTAATAACAAAAAAAAATCCTCATTTTTCTGCAGGTACCAAGTTTTCATTCTATAGTTATACATTAACTAAAAAACTAACTATACTTTGTCTCAAAGTGACTAGTCTGTACAGGGTAAGATATGCAATGCTAACCTTATGGGAATTTCGCCAAGACGTTGCCAGTTTTTATGCAGTGAGCGAATGAGTTCTCTATTGTCTATCTTTCAAAAATAAACGGAATAAACCAGGAGTTCTCAACAGTCCTCACGTACAATTTTATGTAATTTACAAATATCGTTTTGCTAATAATTTTACATAATACAATACATTATTTGTTTCTAATAGTAACTTATCAACTTTTATTAGTAGCAGTAGTATAATAAAATGTGCATTAAAATAAACATTTGTTTCAAAGTTTAAAATAATTCCGGTATTTCTACTAATTGCCAAATTTTAAAATATTACTTATGTCCCAGTGGTGCTAATTACTGTCGTAATGTGTGCGTAATTTGTAATTTTGATTGATATCAACTGCAAATACTTTCTTCTAAGTTATTCAGTAATTAAGAAGCAATTAGAGTAATTCTTGTACAGAATATATTTAAAATATTGATACATCCAGAGCTTAATTAGTCTTTATTTGTTCTTCGGAGCGCGTAATCATATTCGAGATACGATTCTCTGTACCATCTTGGATGTATGTTACTGTTTTGTTATTGTATTATTTGTTGGTGGCTGTTGTTGTGATTTGCTGTTGGCAATTATTGTCATTTTCTGTTGTTGGCTATTGTTATATTTAACGCCGAATTTTTACCTCAAAATGGAGGAAATTGTTCAATGGAAAACGTGGAAAAAGCTCTGAAACTTTCAGAGAAGCAGATACTAATGAAATTATATTAATTATCATCTTAATCAGGATAACAACGATTCTGTATCAAGTGTAATTAGGAAAGTGTCAGAAAGTTAAGAAAGTGGTGTTTGTGAAAAGACTCTGCTTCGTATACGACAGGAATATTCATCACCTGCTGGATTACAATATCCAAAGAGCAGGCCCAAGAAGCGAAAGGTTGGTAATTCTCATGGACAACAAGTACGTTGAAGGTGTCAGGGCCAAATTCGTAGAAAAATTCATAAATTTTTTCGTGACAACATACCACCAACAATAAACAACCTTATTAGCTGTTGTAATGTCGATGAAAACTTTGCCCAACTTTTCAACGGGCCACGCTACATCGCTTGCTGAGTGATATGGATTTTGCGTTTATAAAAGTAAAACAGAAATTCATTTTGATTGAAAAACCAGAAATCATCTCGTGGCGTCATCGTTATTTACGCGCAATTCGTAAATATCGTGCACAAGGGATACAACATAGTGTATTTGAATGAATCATGGGTAAATATCAGGCACAGTGTGAAAAAGAATGGTTTGATAAAACAATTACATCTCATCGCGATGCTTTTGTTCGTGGTCTGACAACAGGATTAAAGCTCCAACAGCTTGTGGTGCACGGTTCGTTTTATTGCAAGCAGAATCTACCAGTGGTTTTGGTTGATGGAGCAGAGCTCACGTTTTTGGCAAAGAAAAAATACTCAGGACTATCACGACAAAATGGATGACCGACCTTCGAAGATTGGTTCGAAAATAACTTATGCTAAATTTGCCAGAAAAAAACTGTTGTGGTAATGGACAATGCCTCCTATCACAGCAGAAAGTCAGAACTATTTTCCAACAGTTCAACACTAAAAAAAGATTCAAGAATGGCTTCTGTCTAAGGACCTATTTTTTGAATAAGACACCTAAAATGCGAGTTACATGATATAGTCAAGGCCTTCAAAGCAAAATATGACGGGTACATAATAGAAGATATTGCCCAAAAAGCACAATGTGAAGATCTAGGGCTCTCACCTACCACTGTGAATCAACGGTATATAGCTGGACGCAAACGCGAATTTTAAAAGAAGCCGGAATGCGAAATTTAATTACAGCAGCGTACCAGCTCATTACGCCAGAGAGATGGAAAAAATACGTAAACCACGTAATAGCAATAGAAAGAAAATGTGGGAAATGACAATTTGTTGGATAATATCGAACCAATTATTATAAATATATATAACGGAGATAGTGATGACGGTGACGATAATAATGATGATGATGATGGTGAAACAGAAACTAAATGTGACAGCGATTGAACAGAAAAAGGAACTAAAATATGGTGTAAATTACGATTACTTACACACGAAATTAAAAACAATGACTTCTTTTATTTTCAAACTTATTTATTAGTTTTATTTTCGGATATTTCTACGTTTTGTTACTGCCAACAATATACAGTGCGGTTTTTAAAAGTCCTTCCCCCCTTAACTTTTGAACGGAACAATACATAAATAAAATGTTTCTTTATATTTAGGTTTTATTTTATTCGATTTTATTTAAATCTATACACAAATGGTTTGTATCGCTAGCATATACTGTAGAATTAAAAACAAACTGCTTGTGTGACATAAATAAAAGGCATTTCTTAATTTCTATTTTATTTTAATTTAAGCAGGCAGGGTCGTTAGTGGGCATTAGTAATTAAGGTACCCTCAAAAGATGGATTAGGCTAATAGTAAGAAGTGACAAGAAGTTAATACAAGTTTGCAAAGAAGTATGGCATCGATGTTGTGCATTTACCCTGTACAGACTAGTAACTTTGAGACAATCTATAGATACTACTAGCCTTGGGTCTTGACATACTTTCCTGAACAATTTGTAGAACTCCACTTTTCTTACTGTTTAGTATACTAGTTTTTAAAAACTGGTACTAATTTCATAAAAAAGTTACATTTATCCGGGTACATTGATCGTACATTTAAATCAGTTCATTCCGCCTTCAAAATTCAGGAATCGTGTGATTGACGCCTGTTAAAAATTTTCATTGTGCATTTGGTAATGTTACTATTACATCAATACCTGGATTTCGTATCATGCACTCTGGGTCAGAGATACTGACCTACCGTAAATTGCCTATTGTTTCCCAGTTATCGATCCCGTGTGTGAACTATATATCAACTACTTTACAATTGTGTTAATAAAATTGGGTATGGCGAGAGGGTTAGTAAATACGGGAACCGGATGTGGCACATAGTTTTGTTTCAAGCAAATTCGGTTCTCAATTTGCTCAATATATTTGTATTTTACCTTACTAATTAAATTCATTGTTTAAATTACAAAAAAATATATATTGCTTAACTACAATTGTCAAGATAGCATGAGGTATCATAAAGATTTTTGGTTGAATTCATTAAACAAATTATTCCCATTTACTCAACAATAAGAAACTCTCAAATTTTCAGCAAAACTTATTGGCAAATTTTTTAGTACCATGCATTGGTATTTCTCATAGCGATTCAAAAAGCTTCTTTGTTTACAATATTAATAGTTAAAACTAAAATACTTCCTTTAATCAAGTTACCTTGACTGGATTTCCCTGTCATTTAAACAATTTTGGATAAAAGTCAAGATGTTATGTTGAATTAACCAAAAAATAAAATCATGTTTGGTTTTTTAAAAGCTTCCCCTAATTTCGGAGTCGGTTATTTCTTAATTATCTACGAAAAAAACCGATCTGTGGAAACTCCTATCGTGGGATGAAAGTCTGGAATTTTTTATCTAACTATCATATTAATCTAAAATTTATAATTTTCTCAATCAGTTTGACATGGTACATGTGCAAAACAGAAGTCGATAAGATGTTGGATTATTTTTATTAGTCTTATTACATAATATATTTAATAGAATTTTTTGCCAGTGTGTGGGAAATTTTGTAGAAATATTTTTGTGATATCCAACAATATTTAGTTCAATTTAAGTTTTATTAATTAAAAAAACAAATCACAAGAAAAAATTTGAAACTGACTGACTGACTGACTTTGATTATTTTTTATGTCATAGCACTTTTAAGAAGGCTAACTGAAGGATGGTGAAAAAACACAATCCTAAAAAAAAAGAATCTCCTTGAATACTCCAGAATCCCGAGACATCTGTAAGTGAAAAATATAAATAAATATAATAAATTTCTATAGCTAGAGCACCCAAATAACTATCTTCTTCTTCTTCAGGTTCATTCTCCAATCGGAGGTTGGAAATCATCATCGTATTTTCAATTTATATTGGCCGCGCTTCTGAATAATTCTATGAGCTGCAACCGAACCACTCTCTCAAATTTCTTAGCCAGGATATTTTGCGTCGTCCTGGGTTTCTCTTCCTTGTATCTTCTCTTGCATAATTAGTCTAAGTAATACGTACTTCTCGCCCCTCATTATATGACCCAGATATTGAATCTTTCTAATTTTAACAGTTTTTTATGACTTTTCACATTCTTTCTTCATTCTTTGTAACACCTCTATATTAGTTACTTTTTCAGTCAACGATATTCTGTGGATTCTCCTGTAGCACCACATCTCAAAAGGAGTTTAATTTTTTGATTTCAGACTGTTTTATTGCCCACGCTTCCATGCCGTATAGTAAAGTAGAAAAAAACGTAAAAACGTAGCATTCTTGTGCGGATCTCTAGATTAAAGTTACAGTTGCAAAGTAAGTCTTCGATTTTATGAACGTGTTTCTTGCCATTTCTATTATAGATCTGATTTCTTTTATTTGATATGAGATATATTAATATCTCCATCTTCGTTAGCCACGTTCCTAAATATTTATATGTTGTTACTTTTTCGACCGTTGTATTATTGATGATCAGGTTAACTACATTTTGTGGTTTTTTTGAGAATATCATTAATTTCGTTTTCTTGAGATTCATTTGCAGTCCGTACCTTTCACATGCATTGTATACATGTTGTATTATGTACTGTAGATCTTCCATGTCACTTGCAAATATGACCGTATCGTCCGCATATCTAATATTATAAATGCTATTCCGTTGACCAAAATACCTTTCACAATATCCAATAAAGCTTCTTTGAAATATTCACTTCACTGTAAACGTTGAATAAGAGTGGTGAAAGTTTGCACCCTTGTCGAACTCCTCTAAGTATACTTATTCCTCTGTAAGTTCTCCTTCTACCCTTATTCTTGCTTTCGTATTTTGATACAGATTCGATATAATTTGTAGATCTATACTATCTATGTTTTTGGTCTTAAGAATACTTAAAAGCTTTTTCATGTTGAACTCTGTCAAAAGCTTTTTTAAAGTCTATGAAGCAAGCATATATGTCCTGATTCATATCCAGACATCGTTGTGTCAGAACATTGACTCCAAATAATGCAT
This sequence comes from Diabrotica undecimpunctata, assembly GCF_040954645.1. Classification (NCBI taxonomy): domain Eukaryota; kingdom Metazoa; phylum Arthropoda; class Insecta; order Coleoptera; family Chrysomelidae; genus Diabrotica; species Diabrotica undecimpunctata. The sequence goes on along the minus strand of NW_027312393.1, from coordinate 16,028 downwards.
CTCTAGTTCTAGACCCTTTCTAACCCATATGTGGATCACTTATTTCTTGTTCTAATTTCATGTGTATTCTGTTATGTATGATTTTAAGGAAGGTTTTCAATGTGTGGCTCATTAATGCAATTGTCCGATAGTCATTGCAATCTTTAGCATTTGTGATTTTTGGAATCTTACAAAATTGAGAGAAGCCATTCTTTGGGTATGTGTCCCCGTCTGGTATTATGAAGTTAAAAAGGTCTACCAAGACATCAATATTATCTTCATCAATTATCTTCAATAGTTCAATTGGTATATTATCGGGTCCTGGAGCTTTTCTACCTTTTGTGTGTTTTATGGCATAAATAAACTTCCTCTTTCATTATTTCTGGTCCCGTGTTTCTCCGTCAACTTCTAATTCTACTTTTTGGTCAATAAAATAGGTGTTCAATGTATTCTTTCCATCTACGTAATTTGTCTTGCGTTTCAGTTATAGTGGTACCATCTGCATTTGTTAATATCCCGAATTGGTTGTTACGATTTCCTAAAATCATTTCTTTAGCCTTCTTATGGGTGTTGAAAGTGTCATACCTTGCCTCACAATAACTATCAGGTAAAACATAATTCACCTATAGAATTTTTCATATAAAAATGGGGCACGTCATTCAAGATTTACGACGTCAGAACCCCACAGCTTTGACAAAACATCAGAATAGTTAATAAGTGAGGAGTTTTTAAAATGTCCACTATTTAGGAATACAATATACTCAATTGGATTTTTAAATAAAGAAAATAATCACACTTTCAAAATTTCAAAAGTGATTTTAAAAGTTTATTTTTAACAGCTTGAAGAAATATTATTAATAGTAGAATACTTAGTTTTAAGACTACTGTAACACACATAAAATATATTAAACTCTGAGATAGCGCGTAATTTTATAACTTACCTCTTTTAAAGCATTAATAGTAAAAACGTCCCGCCATTATTCCTTGTTCAAAATAATGTATTAAAGCTTAGCAGCTTTCTACAGACCATTTAGTTGTTTTGGCATAGCACAATCATAATACATAACAATAATTAGTTTTTAAAGGTATTAAGCTAAATTTAATACGTATTTATAAATAGAATTTCTTAATATATAATATATTTTGATCAAAATTGTATAAAAAATCAAAACATAAACAAAAATCTTACTTTAACACTTTAAACAATTTTGCCAAACGCTAAACTGTCATTGAAATTTGAATTATTCCCGTGCCAGTGGCGTACGACTGTTTAATCTATTTAATTAAAATTATTATTTTGTGGAATATTAAACCTAAACAGTTACTTTATAAAATTTATATTATTAATAATAACAAATGCTTTTGGTTATTTGATCAATATAGTTCTAAAATTACCAATATAATCATGATTACATTTTTCTAAGTGCTATACCATGTTGACGCCTATGAAAGATCGAGCAGTTCCGTATGGGTGTCGTATTATTAGCTGTGTTGGAAAAATTAGAACTCTAAGGTTGATGTTCTGGAAATTTTAATACAAGTGACGTCACTTTATATAAATTATGACGTACAACGTTTTTACTTTGAAAAGTGGTATAGATTACCTGGTGCAATGATAAAACATGGTCATTCGCAATTCAATCCACAATATTAATAAATCCCTAGAGGTAATAAATAGCAAGCAAAGATTTTATAGTAAAAATAAACTAACGTATCATTCATGTAGGCCCAAAATTTTCGTGCATTCCGGCTCTGCGTTAAAGAGAAACTATAGCTGAGAAGAACGTGCACTGTTGATAGCTAGAGTCGAGAAGAAACGTGCTATCTTCGCAGGAAAAATGTCTCCAAGCGTCCTGAGGCTAGTGCTGAAGCATTTTCCAAAGATTAGGTGCTAAGTCGAATCAGTAAAACTGTAATGTAACGTATATTGAGATGAAAAGTGGAAAATAAAATGCAGTGCCGCGTTTAGATTTTTATAGTTTATCAGAATTATATTTTGAACTGTCTATACTCAAAACAAAATGTGTTTTTTAACATATTACAAGAGAATTCAATGGAATAAAGGATAGGAAAGGTTAAAATATACTATTATTTACAACTAATTAATGTATTCTACTGTCTTCAATGGGAATTAATCATAATTATACTTTTAAATATGTTTATTATGATGTTACTATTTGCACTTCGGTATTTTCAAAACTATTTTCTAAGTGGAAAACAAAACGTTTTATATATTTACCGTGTACGTATTTTTAACGAAAATTGTGTATAAATATTCAAAAATATGGTGGATTACATAATAATGCCACAAGAAAATAACTTCAAGTCATGGTTAATGTAGGCGACAAAAATTCTAAAAATAAATATTGATATTAAAACAACAAAATTACCGCATGAAACAAGAAAGGTCTTCGCCATTTCCGCGATTATTGTCGTTGGCCAGCCAAAAAGATTCCCAGGTCCTAAGACTCTTGGACCAACCGCTTTCCTAGCCAATTGGTCAGCAATGCGATTGCCTTTATTTCTATTGTGTCCTTTAATCCAGCTCAGGATAATGCTATTATCATCCGAAGTTCGTGACTCGTGATACTTCATTACTAACCCTGATGTGATACGTGGTCTATTTAAGGCTAACAACGCTTGTCTGCTATCCGTGCAAATTATTATTGTTTTCCCGGCCATAACTTTTTGGAGTTTTTACGGCTATGGAGATACTAGTCCGTTTTGTCTGAACTACGCTGGTATTTTTGTCTATACCCCACTTTATTGTGAGCCTTCTTCCATTTTGGAGCCATCGGTGTACATCCAAAACGCATTTGCCACGTTTGACTCCCTATATTATCTCGTCCGATTTTGTAGGGGTTGTCAAAAACCAACTTCGCAACCTGCCTCTTGTAGGGGTAGCGCATCAGAAACCAGTTCTTAATTGTCCTATTCCTACATCAAATTTTGCACCTGCTGAGCGCAGTCGCATCATTGTCAACAGCATCACCCTGTGACCTGTTTGTCTAGAGCAGTGATGTCAATGAGCAACTTAGTGTTGTTTTCATTTTACCTGTTATATTTAAGCAAACCTTCTGATTGCTGTTGCCTTTAGCAGTTTTTGTATTCAAGCAATAGCTCGTAAGCGTAAGTTCAGTTAGTAAGTTAGCATTGGCCTAATGACAGTAGTGTAGATCCAGGCGATTACCTTGGGTAAAAGACCCCAGGTCCGTCCGACCTTTCGTCGACACTGCTCATAGCCAATATATGCTCTTTTAGCTCTACAAAATAAGTGGGAGTTCCATGTTAACTTCTTCTCAAGAATAGTATTAAGCTATTTTATTTCTTTAAAAAACGTTAGACTGTAGTTTAGAATCTTTGCCGCTTTGCCAAACTTACCTCTATGCAGGAAACCAATATCGTCTGCATGGGCTATTGTGTAGAAGCCATTGCTGCTGAGTTGGTCAACCAGGGTTTCTAGAATTATGTTCCAGAGGAGATGTGATAGCACCAATTTCTGTTGACACTTCCATACCTTTAACAGAAACGTCTTCTACATGTATACTTATTGCTCTTTTAGAGAGCATACAGAATATCCACTTGCTCACGGCCAAAGGATCATTCCTGACATTGAGCTGATGGGTAATGGTTGGGAATGTGCTCTTATCCAATCTCATCCCTAATATTTATGAGTACATCTAGGGTGGATTCTTTAATATCCAGCGATCTTTTAATTCTTTCCACTACTTGATGCAGTACAGAATCGGTAGATCTTTCTGAAGTATCTACATACTGATTTGGGTGAAATGGGTTATGAACCGGAACTTTATCCCTTATGTACCTCTCGCTTAGCCTTTCCATCGTTTTTAATCGGTGTAGTTATCATCGAAACAGAGGCAAAGGCGTTGGAAAAGAAAAAACAGTTATAATCAGTTTGGAAAAACATCATACCACAGTTTTATGTCTATGTTTATTGATCTGACAAACTTCAACTACAATACAATATAAACTGCAAATGGATTTTGTCATAGAAACTGTGCAATCAATCATTTTCAAACGGAGAGGAGATGTTTCAGAATATGTAACAAAAGGAAAATGGAAACTTGCCCATATCATTAAACAAAATGATGACAGTTGGAATAAACACATAGCAGATAACAAATAGTAGATAAATAAGAAAGGAATAAGGAATATCTCGGATCAGATGGAGTAACAGTGTTAAAAATTATACTTGAACAAAAATGATGATAACATCAATGAATAAAAACTGTAAAAAATATGAAAAAGTTCCATAACCGTGGAATTAAATTATAACAAATTATCTATGAAATACAGTTAATTAACCCCTTTGAAAGCAAAGAGGGCAAGCATCGGAATTAGTCCCGATCGACCAAAACCCACAAACTTTGTTAGCTAAATTCGATTCCCCAAAAGTTTTTAATAACCCAAATTTGTAAAAACCGTCCCTATTTCGATTCGTTTTGACGGATGAACCACCGCCGTATTGTCAAGGGTATTACAAGGCAACTTTTGTAATCGATATGCTTACCCATAGCTATCACGAAAAATGCACGTTTGTGGAAATATTATATTGAATCAAAAGCGACGGCTCTAAGTTGGTAACGATTTTGGAGCTCGAAATGAGGCTCTAGTGTGCTGAAAATACTCGAACTTGATAAATTATGACCTAAAAAGTAAATTATATACAAAACGATGGTAATCTTTTTATAAACATAAACATTATATAAGAGAAAGAAGCAGAAATGGATTGGAAAATCAATTTAATATTGAATACTCAAAATTTGTGTTAACATTTGTGTCTGTATGAAGGCTCTTCTTTATGGCAATGACGGAAGATTAGCTGCAAAATCAAAAACTGAAAATTAAAGATTTATTAAATGTTTCTTTTTTTATAGTTTATTCAAGAAATCCTCCCAAACTTCCTGTCTCAACGTCTCATATCATGCAATAATTTAATTCCTTTTATAGAAGTAAACAACATAAGTTGCTTGCTGGTGCTGGAAATTGAAGTAAAAACGCAAAACTAAACCAAAATATCGGAGACATGTACCACAAAAAACCAAGTGGTACATGTTAATAGATAAGTAAGAATGTATATACAGGGTAAAAATAGTAGAAAAATGTACTGAAATATCAAAGGAAGTCCTAATACGATTTGGAGGAAGATGGTTGGTATTATTACAGATACTGCTCCTGAAATACTTGGAAACACGTCATTAAAGAAGTTTGAAAATAAAGAGGTGGTGGTAGTCAAACTAAGTTTAAGAAAAATAATTTTTTTGTAAATTGTTAATTGTATAAGCAGAGGAAAAACACAGATTGCTCACAGATCTTCAAAACTATACGGTCGTCAAAAGGACGCAAGAATAGCGGTAGCAAAACCTAAAGTTGTATATGTGAATATAAATCTATATAATCAACTTTATATCAGGAAAGTAGAAATAAAGATAGGTATATAAAATACATAGTTTCAAGAAATCAAGATTCTAATCATATTAGATGTATCGGACTCTCAACTCCTCACTGAGAGAAAACATGTCCCATCCCTTTATCCTTCCAAAATCTAGTGACCTTTTTCTTATCCCTTCCTAATGAAGGGAGGGTCTGGACCTTAAAGAAAGAGGTGAGCGATTGACTTGAAGCATTCGAGATGTGGACCTACCGAAGAATATTAAAAATAAGATGGGTAGACCGAATAACAAATGTTGAGGTCCTCAGAAACATGAAAAAGGAAATGGAAATCATGAATACGATTAAGATAAGAAAGTTATAGTATCTCGGCCACGTTATGAGAGGGGATAAATATGTGTTGCTACAAACCATAATGCAGGGAAAAATACAGGGGAAAACGAAGTATTGGAAGAAGACGCATCTCCTGGCTCAACAATCTGAGAAAGTGGTTTAATTGCTGTTCCGTCGACTTGTTCAGAGCTGCAATCTCAAAGTGAAAATAGCTGTGATGATTACCAACCTTCTTAGAGGAGACGGTACCTAAAGAAGAAGAAGAATGAAAGGCAGCAGCGATTATCAGTACCAACTTAAGATGCAGATGAAATAATCCTCGATCTGCTTGAAACTGGACTACACCAAGCATGACAGGAGAAGTTTAAACGGTTGTGGTACTGCGTTGGGGAAGGCCACGGATGACATATGATAAAAAATAATACTGATCAAGAAAATTTGTATGGAGAATAGATTTGCTACCACAAAATTAATAAAATCACAACTTCAAGTCAGTATAAATGCTTCTGAACGTACTGTGTGAAGAAAATGAAAAGATTTTGGTTTTAAGGCCTGCACGCCAGGAAACCCAATTTAACACCTACAATGAAAGCACAGTTTCTGAATTAAACCAAACAATGGAGTGATAAAAATGTGGACTTCTGTAGATCGATAATTCCGTAATTTCTGTTTCAGAAATTCTCTCCCAGGAAATTAACCAGATGCAGCTTCAGAATTAAACAGATCGAAAGATCTCCAAGAAGTAGAAGAAGAAGGAGTTGTTTAGAAATAATAAATGATGTATCCTCGATATGTTATCGACTTACTAACAGAGATATTTTCCTTTTATTAACTTCTTCTTTTAATATGGGCAACCAGATCCTACTTCATTCTGCCGTGGAATTTGCGACACAATTCTCATTTAGCTTTTTTGATTTTTCTCTTTTTATCATCTGTTTCTTTTAGGACTATACTTAAATCCTTCCATTGAACCCTATGTTTATTTTTCCATGCTTGTTTGCATATTTGAGATCTATCAAAGTCTTTATTGCAACATAACATTTACCATGGAAAAGGAATATAGTAACACACTACCTTTTCTGTATGTTTTAATCTCTAAGAACAAAACTGGATATAAGACTCAGGTGTATAAAAAACCAACACACGCCAACAGATAACTAAATTACAAATCAAATCACAATATCAATATTAAAAAGGGAATCAATAAATCCTTATACGATAGAGCCAAAATTACTTGTTTTAACGAAAATTCGTTCTTAGACGAAAAACATTTGTTAACATCTGTTATATTAAAAAATGATTATCCTTTATCGTTTATAAATAAGGGATTTTCAACAATCGACCGAATAGAACAGAACAATTTAGAACGAGATCCTACAGCATACACAAAGAATAATAATAAGAAAATAACAATACCATACATAAAAGGATTATCAGAAAAATTGTAACAGAAAGAAATAAATTCAACATTTCAACAATATTCAAAACAACAAACATATTCAAATCTATTTTATCTAAAACTAAACCTAATAATGAACAAGAAAGAACAAAGAATTGTATTTATAAAATACCTTGTGAATGCGATAAGTTTTATTTGGTGAAACATCAAGACAATTAAATGTTAGAATGTTATGATTTTTTCTGACGGATATTCTTAAGTTAAAGTTGATATCATGTAATCAAATGAACTATCTTACAATAAAGTCGTCCCAGGAACGCAACTCAGCAATATTGACAATATCATTTTAAAGTCGTCTACTTTATAATGTATAATATATGTCTGAACTGTTAATACAAATGAGTCAGATAAAATTAAATTATTAGAAGGATTTTTCACCAATTAACAAAAAACAAAATTTGATTAATTTATTAATGTTTGTATTTTGTAAAAGATTTTCCGATGAGGACGGAAATTAAAACGTCAATAAACTTATTCAAGACTTTAATTGTAGCATATTTCCATTAAAGAAGTAATTACTTTAACATGCCACAAGAAAATGGCTTCAGGACAATTTTGTTTGCTAATAGGTTTGTTAAAAACTTTGACTTTCCTTATAAAAGGTTGGTCAATTTAATTCATTTATTGTTAATGAACGTAACAGTGATTTAAACACAGAGGCAATGTTGGTTCCTAAAGGTCGTAGAACCTTTCATTTTTTAAAAATTTGTGATTTTTAACCAGCTTTCCGAATATTTTTTTTCTATTGAATTTGAACTAAATTCTGCGGAGTAATAATTGTAATATTTATAAGTTTAAAAAGTGCTATTTATTAATAAATCATTATATGTACATAATGTAATTTTTTGAAACTTATGGAAATAGCTACAGAATTTTTTTTTCAAAATCTTGTAAACCAATTTTAATTCGCGAAAACTATTTAACCAATTCGGCCCACAATTCAAACACAATTAGACCCTCAAGTTCAGGTATATTTAAACAAATTTTAATAAACAATAAAAAAGGCATTAACAATGTTCAAAAACAGCGGTTTTGTTGGTAAGTTTGGAATAATTTTTTGGTGTGTTACGCGTCAGTTGTGACGAAAAAAGTTTTTTTTTTACTTAATCAACTTAATTGTTCTCTGAAAGAAAAATTTTGAAAATTAAAATGATGACATTAAATAAAATGAGGTTTCGTATATAACCCAATTAATAATTATGAACAGTTATTCACAAATAATGTGTACTCAGATCTCAAGAGTTTGTTTACTAAAGAAATTATTGGTTTTAGGTACTTTAACTGGATAAAATATCCCAAATACCGTATGTCTAAACTAGTTTTGGTGTAGCTTATGGTTAAGCTGATAGTACAGTTATCTAAAAAACATGTCCTAAATACACAATACTGACGTGAACTGTAAATGATAGATATTATGACAAAAGATATAAAATTTGCACTGTTTTACTAATATGTCACATGATAAACATTAAATAAATCAAACAGCTCAATTAAGAACAATGCTAGGTTAACTGAACATAGGCACTAAGTAAAACAATTTTCAATTTTCATCTCAATATACGAGGTGTTGGTTGAAACTACATACGAGTCCGTATCGGTGTGCGGTTCGTTGGGACAAGGTTGCGATCCTGATCTTCTGAGCCGCCAGATGGCGTGGCGAGCCGCCACAAGGCGGGCGAGGTTGTAACGCGCCACTGTGTCGAATTGACGACGCCGTTTTGGACGCTCGACGTCTGTTCCCGACGACGCACTGACTGCCGTCGTGACGGCGGAAGGAAACTCCGGCGAAGCTGTGTCAAAAATTGCGAGAAAGCGCAGTCTCGATGCCGGTGTTGTTCTGTGAAAGCGCGGGAATACTGGCGGCGGTGTTGAAAAGTTTTATGATTTAAAATAGATTTAAACCATAAAACACCCTAATCAACGTTTATGGGTCGTTATAGGCTATAAATGTGTTGATGTTGATAAAAAAAGTAACAACCAATTTGTCAGTTGGTATCATTTTGTATGTATCTTTCTTTTGTAGGTCTGTTATGAAGATAAAGTTGCGTTTAATAGTAGTGATGGATCTGTACAATAGATAAATATTACAAGTATAGATAGTATTTAATCAGAGAGTTAGTCGGTGCTGAATTACGCTATAAAATCTGTGTCAACGTAAGAGTAACATATTAAAAAAATATTAACAATGTTGGAAGCGAATTGAATTACTGCTATATTAAATATTGATGTATCGTTAGTCATGTCTATATTGTATTTGCTTATTAAAAGTTATAAATTTTTACGACTATGCTAGATCAAACAAATATTCAAAGATATTTACGTATACAAATCATAATCATTAAAGCCTTTTATTCCTGATGGAATGTTTACCGCTCTTACTAAGAGCTCTTTTATTTGTTTATTGCGGCAACTGACCCTGCATTCTTCTTGAGTATTGTCAAAATTTGTTGTATTACTCGTCTTTCGTCAAAATTTTCTTCCATTTATTTCGATCCATGCAGTCCAAAGATAGGTGGCGCTTTTTGCAGCTACCATTGGAGAAGCAGCAGGACATATTATAACAGTATATATATATATATATATATATATATATATATATATATATATATATATATATATATATATATATATATATATATATATAAACTAAGGTACACTCGAAGAGTGGTGGGTTTTTCGGTCAAAGTGGAGAAATAAAAGACAAAGAAGGTGGCTACTTCATCTATTTATTGAAGACGTTTCGCTTTCTGCTCAGAAAGCATCATCAGTTCATCTAAAAAGAACAATATGAAACCAAAAAACATCCAAGGAGAAATTACAACAAAAGTGTGTTACCTTACAAAGACATGTAGCAGTCAATGATGTTAAAAACGTATGTTTTTTTCGTAAAAACGAAGTTTTTTTCATATTTTTAACATCATTGACTGCTACATGTCTTTGTAAGGTAACACACTTTTGTTGTAATTTCTCCTTGGATGTTTTTTGGTTTCATATTGTTCTTTTTAGATGAACTGATGATGCTTTCTGAGTAGAAAGCGAAACGTCTTCAATAAATAGATGAAGTAGCCACCTTCTTTGTCTTTTATTTCTCCACTTTGACCGAAAAACCCACCACTCTTCGAGCGTACCTTAGTTTATTTTGGATTGACGGTCGTACTCCTTTTCTCGATATATATATATATATATATATATATATATATATATATATATATATATATTCTAATTCTTATAGTAAAGGAGCAGGTAAATGCTGCTCTAATATATTTTCTAATTGATATAAATTCTTTTCTAAATACCAAAATCTTAAACCTTAAGTAAACCTTAAGTAAGAAATTTCAGTAACAATAAGTGATATTACTTACATAGAAGAAGACTTACATAGAAGCATTTTTACAATCTAACAAAGCTATCAACTCTTTAGTAGTTAGTGCCATCTTCATTTCATATTTCGAGAATTTACTGAAATAAATGCACTACTATATACACGCATTCACATTATACTAGTTTAGCTTACTTCATTTTAATTTATATGAACTTCATAAAATATTTTTATATTTATATAAACAAATAAACACAAGCAAACTTTCGAAATAAGTTAAAAAAAAACAAATATAACGTTTACAGCACACAGCAATTTCATAATTGTTTAGCATAATGAAAAAATAAGTATTTTCCAAAGTTTTCTGTTTTTTGAAGTTCTCTATTAAGTACCATCTAATAAGAATAAAATTTTACCTTTAATTTGTTAGACAACTATAAGATACCTGTCAAAAGACACATTTTAATAATAATTTAATAATTATATCGGTCTTAGATTGACTTTTTACGTAATTAGTTATGTGTTTAAATAAATAATTAAAATTTTTTTCGGTACGCCTCTGCAACGTTTACGTTGTTTACGTGGTTACGTTTCGTTAAGAGCTTCTTTAAGTGCGATGTTGCCAAGTAATCACATTTAATTAAAAATTGTTTTAGTATAGCAGCGCTCCTTGCTGGTGCTTAAAGTTAACTGCAAAACTGCATTTTATAGGAATAAAAAAAATATTTAGAGATAAAAGATAAGCCGAAACACAAAAATGAAACTGTACAAAACGACCATAAGACCAATAGCAGTACTTGCTGCAGAAACATTTACATTAACAGCAAGAAAAGAAGAGCAATTGAAAAATTTTGAGAGGAAGATGGTCAGAAAAATACTGGGACCAAAGAGGGAAAACAAAGAGGATGCGAGACAGTAGATGGATTATAAAATACAAGACCGAATGGGTCAAGAGAACATAGTTAGAGCAATAAAAGCACAAAGAATTATATGGTATGGACACATAATGAGAAGAGAGGAAAGCCATCCGTTAAGAATTATAACGGAATGGATACCACCAGTTAAACGAACCAAAGGCAGGCAGACCTAAACTAAGATAGAGACAACAAGTGGAAGAAGACTTAGTATGGAAATAAAAAATATAGAAAGGACAACCAAGAAGAGAAAAGAATGTAGAGGAGTAGTGGAAATAGCAAAGTCACACCAGAAACTTTCTCATAAGCGTATAGCTTATATATATATATATATATATATATATATATATATAGATATATATATATATATATATATATATATATATATATATAATGAACAAATGACATCAGTAAAAGTTTTGTAAACATTTTATCAACAGGATTTTAACTTGAGCGAATGGCTGCAGAGGAAAATTTAAACGGCTTTGCAAAATTAACGTCGACAACTTGTGTACAAAAACCGACTCAAAGCGGAAATGAATGGATATCCAGATAATAATATGAAAGCCGGCAAATCCGATAAAAAATTCGTGTATAGACCATTCTCTTGTACAGACGTTAATTTAATATACGCTGAATTGCTCATATTATTCATTTAAAACAGAGAAAAAGCCGAATAGAGTTTGTAACGTTTTGCAGCTATAAATATACCGTTTATAAACAATATATTTATTGGTTGCTGTGTTTAAAATAGTTATAAAAATTTTAATTAAAGATTAAAAAACTTTATGCTTATTCTCTAAATCCGTGTTAATAAGAGGTGATTGGGACTAATGGTTCTAATGCATTATTATTTGTCGTAGTTCTCTATTATTTCCAAAAGGATTTCCAGAGCGAAATACCAAATATTTTACAAGATATATAATCTCGAGTAGTACCCGAGATAGTTTGGCTGGCAAAAAGAGTTGGTCGAACGCCTTTTAGTACTTAGTATCAACACAGTTTTAATTAAAAAAAAATAAAACTAGCCATTATGATGGCCAATCTCCGTAGGGAGATGGCACTCTAAGAAGAAGATCAATAAAGTATATTTCTCTCTCTCCCGAGATGTAACCATCAACATAGCAATCATATGGTTACTTGATCACTGTAAGATGCGTCTCTTCCATAACAGCAGAGTTATTGTTCTTCTGAGTCTTCATGTTTTTCTAGAAATGATATATAGACAAGGCGAAACGCTCGGGTTCGTTCGGAAAAATATTTCCATGAGATTTTTATTGCATAATCACTTTCATAATATACCCCAAAATAAGGTTCAAGAGATCGCCCATGCCATAAATTGTTTAAATTTTTTTAAACATTTTTTTTTAACAAATTGTAACAATCATTTTTTTCGGCCGGACAATTTTTTTAAACTATTCTGAACAAAATAGGTTTCTTGTATTTTTTTCTTTAAACTTGATCGTTTTCGAGGTATAAATAATTTAAAACTAAGAAAAACTAAAAATTATGATTTTCAAGGCTTATAAACATAAGTAAAAAACATTACTTTTGAATTCACTAAGAACCTAAATTTAAGTTCAAACCTTGTTCTATCATTTTCCGATAAGTATTTCGGGACTATTTTATTTTAAAACATTGTTTTTTAATCGTTAATTAAGCGCGTATGACCGGACGGGCGCTCAGACTGCGCCATGTATAAGAGAGAGAAACAAGATCTAGGACACAAATTTTTGCTAGTTAAAATACTCATTGTACAAACTAGCGGCTGCCCTGCTATACTAAAAACTCGGCTGCTTTTTTTTCACTCAAAACCATGTAGGCCCACTTAGTCCTCAGAAACACTGTTATTAATCCTCTTGACACGGAATACAGCAACAAACCGGTGATTATCTCACTTACAAAGACTGCCAAATAGCATTTTGAGCTTAAATCACCTTCTTCTCAACAAACCTATGGAATTAAGCGAAACTGCCGGTTTTCAAAACTCTCTGAGAACGATGTTTTTCGTAGAGATAGTGCAAGCCCTCCTGACCACGGCGCAGTAGACGAAATTTGGTTTAGTTCCATCTTTCATGCGAAATGCACTGTATTATTCCACTTACAATAGAACTTTTCTGCCTTTACGTGAATTTGACTCCGTCTTCGCCTTCGACTCCGTGTTTGAACTATCTTTACCAGATTTACTTGCAGCCAATCGGATCTCTCTTTAACTACGCTTTGGATTCGATAATGGACCTTAGGGCGCCGGGCCTTTGAATTTTTGTAGGAACTTATTTGATCAAAATTTGTAGGAATTTGACCAAAATGTTCTCCGTTCCGTTTATTTGCATCTAAGTGTAGTTGCCAGATGATTCGGCAAAAACACTTGGGTAAACAAACTTCAGACCGCTGTAATATATCAGCCAGGGGCGAATTAAATAAATTCTTTTTATATATTTAAATAGTCAAAGGAAAAAATTTTTGCTATATGCTTGAGTTTGAGAAAAACCCACATACTTATGGTCGAAAAACAGCCCCAATGTTTGATGTTAGCCATTCATCGATTATTTGAACATTACAATAAAATAAAATACATTCCTTTAAAATAATATAAACTCAGGAACTCATGGAAGACGATTTTGATAGGAGAACCTATTTTTGTAAACAAATAATGAAAATTTTAAATAACAATGTTACTAGAACATGTTTTGTTTTCTGATGACTGTATCTTTACAGCTCACGGGCATGCTAATCGTCAAAATTGCCTCTCATGGTCTAGGGAAAATCTTCATTAGATGAGAACTCTGAGATAGCGCGTATACCCTGAAAAGGGTTAATCTGTGGACATGGAAATGCCGGAGATCATATTTAAAACCCTTAAAATAAACCCTTTTTTATTTACGGCAACTTGAATGGCGATGATTATTTAGCACTTCTCAAAAATAATCGCATACCAACTTTGACAAACTTATATCCTGATCCAGCAAACCCACAAGTTCCAGCGAGTATGATATACTTTCAGTAAGATGGAGCACCAGCCGATTACCAAATCAATGTTCGGCAGTACATTAACCGAATATTTCCAAATCGGTGGATAGGGAGCCAAAGATCATTAGAGTAGCCAGTACGATCTCCTGATCTGACGCCATTAGACTTCTTCTGGAGATACGTGAAAAAATATTGTATGCAATATTTAGCTGATTTAGCTAATTTAACAGACGAATAACGCTTGCGATTTTGGTCACGACTGAGATGTTAAGTAACGTCAGAAGTAATTTCTAATTAAGAATAATATGCTGCCAAGAAATTCGCAGCGGGCATTTTAAACATCTCCTACATTCACAGCAATATATTTTTTTTTGTTTTATTTTACATTATCAAGAAGCAAACGGCATCACTAATTAGTTTTCCAGTGTGTTGTAACAAGTTTATAGCATAAATCTAAAAGAACACTTAATATGTCCAAAACAATAATTAAAGAGAGGTATAGGACTATCTATCTATCTACACAGCCCTTGCTGTCCAATTTTGGACATCTCCTTCTCCTCTTCCTTCTTCCACGTCTCTCTATTGTAGGCAGTTTGTATCCACTTCGGGCCTGCGTGTTTCTTCAAGACATCTGACCATCTCATTTGTGGCCCTTCCTCTTTTTCGTTTGTAACTATATGGTCTCCAGTGTATAATCATCTTATTCCATCTGTCTTCTTTCTGTCTTAGGGTATGTCCAGCGAACTTCCACTTAAGTTTTGCTATCTGCGTTAATACATCGGTAACTTTTGTTTTGTTGCTGATCCAAGTATTTCTTTTTTTGTCTGATAGCCTGATGTTCAGCATTTGCTTTTCCATGGCTCTTTGGGTCTTTGCTATTTTTTTCCATGTTTTCCTTTGTAAACGTCCAATTTTGAGAACCGTATGTGAGAACAGGAAGTATACATTGGTTGAAGACTTTTCTTTTTAAATATTGGGGGTATTTTCTATTTTTTAGTATATAGGAAAGTTTTCCGAACGATACCCAAGCCAACCGTATCCTTCTCTTTATTTCTCTGGTCTGATTTTCTTTATTTAATTTAACTAGTTGTCCCAAATATACATATTCTTTTACTTGTTATATAGTTGTTTGTGCAATTGTAATTAATAATTCTTCTGGCTTGTTGGTCATAATTTTCGTTTTATTATAATTCATTTATAGACCTATTTTTGTTGATTCGCTATTTAATTCATCCATCATATTTTGTAATTCTTCCCTTTTATCTGTTATTAATACAATATCGTCTGTATATCTCAAGTGATTCAAGTATTGGCCATTTATGTTAATACCCCGTTTTTCCCATTGTAATTTCCTCATAACGTCTTCCAAAGCTTGATTGAATAGTTTGGGACATTGTTCATATAATATATCTATACTGTTTGGGGAATCTAAGATTTAAATAATATACAGAGTGTAGTATTTGAAATAAGAAAGTTGGTATTGATCACTGATACTTGACACACCGCGTATAAAAAGTTTTTATTACAAAATATGCGCAACTAAAAATAGAAATCGACGTGTTTGAGCGTTTTTTTGAACACGCCCTCATTTATTAATTATCGAATTTATTCAATTTAGTTGTTCCAACTCTGAGATAGCGCG
>NW_027312392.1:0-30885 GCF_040954645.1 Diabrotica undecimpunctata | reverse complement strand
ACGCGCTATCTCAGAGTAGACATAGTACTGAAAATACAGTCTTGTTAAGAGATTTTAATTCAAGAAATTCGACATGCTACTGTGCAGAAGAATAGTTTGGTTTTAAGTATATAAAAATCCCGTATTTTACTCTGTTTAACAGTGTAGAAATATTGTGCAAAGACAATTACCATTATGTATATTTTATAGTGTGAAAGATGCTCCATGTACACTGAGCCCCTATAAACTAGTCTGCACCTAAACGGAAATGCGAATGAACTGTAAATGTCATTAAATTAGAGTCTCACAAGCGGGAAAATACATTGGGTCTCAAAGACTATCCTCCTAGGTGCATTTATATTTCCCTTCTCTACCGTAGACAAATTTGTTGAGATACTTGAATTAATAGGAGAAGGTCTTAGAAAATTTAAATAAAACTCAAAGGAAAATCTCTAGCGCGAATTTAAAAGTCTCTCCTCTAGACGTCGCGTTGCTTTTAATCAAATAAAGTATCCAATTATTCAAACCAAGAAAGAGGAATATAACATCCCGCATCGTTTATCTTTCTGATCAGCGACTTGGGAAATGAGGAGCTTAGCAGGGGTGTTTGATTTTATATTCGAGAATGAGTCGTCTGTGGTTTATCAGAACCTTGCAAATAGACAAAAAGGAAAAGGATTAGGTTTGTAATAATATATGACGGTTTTGTATTTCCTTACAAAACATTAAAACAGATAGAACTATAGATGAAAAATATACAGGATGTTTCAAATTTTCTTTCCACCTAATCGTGGCTTATGTGCAACTCTAAAAGGTCGATGTATATATTAAAAAGAAATAAAATTTTTAACATTGATAATTCGTAGTAACTTACATCGCAGAGTGATTTCTAAATGCAAAGTATTTACAAAGCATTTTCCATTTTGAAATAAAGTTTCTATACCGGCGTTATATTACTTTTTTCTCTTTAGTAAAATGCTGAGGCAAGCATCACGGACAGCCATCATATTCTTCTTCTACTAGTTCCATGATCATTATAGATCGTTGGATATCAAGTTGGCTATTAAATTCGCTATTATGACTTTATCAATAGCTGCTCTAAATAATGGTGTAGACCACGTTTACCTTGGATCTGTCCCTAAATAATCAGATGTAAAAGTTCACATTTTTCAGGGTGTCTCATAATGTAGCCGGCGTATTCAAGCTTGCGTCTCTCTATTATATTAACCAGTTGTGTTGTTTGCAAGCAAAAATAAGAAAAAAAAGTTCGAAGAAGAAGTCGCAAATGAGTTACGGACGCTAAACCTGCACAGTGAGCAAATGGAATAATATCAAAACAGAGAATCTACCCTGAGAAACAAAAAGAAGGCAAGAAGAGGAGTATGATTCAATGACGAGTGTAGACAACAAATGGAGGAAAGAAGTAAAGCACAAAAAATGTATATACAAAGAAAAACACGGGAAAGACATGATTTGAAGTCGCAAGACGGAAAGCAGACACGATATATAAAAATAAAAAACAGCGTAATGAAAATGGACAAATAGAAAAAATAGAAGAAAATTTCAAAAATAATAAAATTAGAGGGGCTAACAAATACTTAAATAATATAAAAAGTGGGTATAAACAAACAAGTCTATGTAAAGCTGAAAGTGGGCAAATAATCAGTGGCCAACAGAAAGTTACCCTGAAACGAGGTAAGGTAGGTACAATTGACACTAGGTCAATTAATTGTTTATACAATTTCATCTCAAAATGTCCATTGTCGTAAGCTTTTTCACACATTTAATATCATTGACTGCTACATGTCTTTTTAAGGTAACAAACATGTAATAACTTTTCTATGGATGTTTGGTTTTTCATATTGTTCTTTTTAGATGAACTGATGATGCTTTCTGAGTAGAAAGCGAAACGTCTTCAATAAATAGATGAAATAGCCACCTTCTTTGTCTTTTATTTCTCCACTTTGACCGAAAAAACCCACCAATCTTTGAGTGTTCCTAAATTTATATTGGATTGACGGTCGTACTCCTTTTCTCGATATTATATATATATATATATATATATATATATATATATATATATATATATATATATATATATTGTTGTGATCTGCTTTATGATGTTTTATTATTAATTAACACTAATTTAATTAATCCAATTATTTAATTAATTAATTCACTAATTTATGCAGAGTCATACAATTACTATTAAAAATTCTCAGGATGCCTTCTTAATTTTACTTTAATCAGTTTACTTTATATATCTCTTCTAGTGGGTTCAGTATCTCCTAGTTGCTCATAATCGGGATAGAACAGGAAACGGAACTAACATTAAAACAACATAAATATGCACACAAATTATTATTTATTTTCAATAAGCAATACGATGAATATTATTAAATAACTTTTGTGAGCAATTATCTTTCCCAACAAACTCCTATACTCTAAATTTAATTTTAATTACAAACTATCTATTGATCTGTTTTATAATAATATCTACTAAAAATTGACCATATAAAATATAATTTATTCACAAAAAAATAACTCTTTGAAACTTGGAATCTTAGTTCGTATGCTTATATTTGATTTTATCTTTAGAATATCTTTTTTCTAAAATAAGTTTTTTTTCATTCAAATTATTTGACTGACCTTTATTTTTTTACACCAATGATGTCTCCTCTCGATCAAACTATAGTTCCTTCCTTGATTGATTATGTCCGGCTACCATCAAATCTTTCCCGTTCTCAGCATCGATCCAAACCGCATACCAGCAAACTACTCCTCCGAAAACACAAGCCCAAGCCTCTTTTGACCGGTACTCTTTATTCACAAATTCTCCTTTCTTTCTTAATTATATATTATCTCGTGGACTATGCAGACTCAAAAAGAGGTATTAATCTTTTCGATTTTGATCTGCTCTCAGCTTCCACCTTTTTCACTAACAAACGAAAACACTGGTACTCAGATTGACTACACGAAAAAACCGTCTTCTCTTCTGGTCTGCCGGTAACATAATAAATCTTTTCAATCTCCCCAGACAACCTTCTCAACTCTCTCATTCCCCATCATTTCTTTTTAACCAATCATAAGCATTCATCTTTCCCACTAATTTTCGATTTAGAAAATTTTCAACATAATATTTAAAACAAATAAACTACTTTCACTCAAATTACTTTTCAGAAACCATTAACAATTTTGCCTTTTTCAACAGAAATAAGTTTCCAAATTCTTGTTATCTCATATCTAAATCTAATTCTTATTTACTTTCGAAAAATGCCCACCGCAAAATACAATTACAAGTTTATTCTTAAATCTATAATTACGGGTTCCATTGTCCTTTCACTATTCACTCAGTCTTTCAAAGAAAAACTCGTCCGGGTCCCGTCACGGAACAATGTCTTCTCTTATTCTAACTATTACAAATAAGTACAGGGTTGTATTTTAACTTATATGCCCGCGGTATATAAAAATAATAAAAAAACTCTTTATTCTATTTCTGATTGATAAACTGATCCATAACAATATATATACATATATATATATATATATATATATATATATATATATATATATATATATATATATATATATATATATACATATATATATTTAAAGCATATAAAAACTTTTTTTAGATGTGTTTGATTATTGTTTGAAAATAACAATGTAGTAAAAAAATCTAAGAGAAGATTAAATTAAAACCCCTTTCTTTATTAATCTCTTTTATCTTTAAAGAAATTATTCTTTGTAAAAATGTCTCTGTAATCTAAAGAATCATATTACTTATTTTAAATTGTTAGTCGAGAATTTTCTTAGAAAATTAAGTACAAAAGTAGAATAGGAACAAGGAATAAAGAATTGTATTAAGTTTATTATAACGGAATTGTTTTAAGTGGTTATTAAAACCTGTTTTAAGTTTGATTTTATTTTTATTCTGTTTATACAAGACAAAGACGTAGAGTTCTATATCTAAAAAATAATTAAAGTAAAATTAACATATGTGGCATGACTAGCAGCGAAATAACGCGAAAAATAAGTAACGGATGCAACAAAAAGACGGGTTAGTGCAGTCATTTATATAATACTGTACGGTGTAGTATACGTTTTTATGAAAACCATATCAAATATTAAAGCACATTAAACGAACTTTTTAATCCAAATGGGAACGTTATCAAATCCGAGAAAAACGCCCTGAAGGAACGTCAGTCAAATCCTAATCTGGTCATTTTTTTCAGCCGGTAATGGAAATGCCACCGACATCCTAAACACTTCTTATATTAAAAAACTTTTGAATCTCAATAATACTATAGACTATACACTAATTTCTAATAATCCAACAACCTACCTGGAGAAATCAACAAAAGCCATTATCAATAAAACCTCTTTGTCAGTTGACATAAAACAATCTTTAATTCCTTGTGAAAAGTCTTCCAGTAAACCTGAAATATATGGCCTACCCAAAATTTACAAACCCGATATTCCTCTACGTCCCATTATCAGTGAATATAACTGCCCTACACAACCATTGGCCAAGTACTTGGCGAAAACTATACAATCTCTCACCTAAAATGCATCATCCTGCCTCAAAAATTATTTTTATTTTATCGGACTTCTTAAACAATAACTTAACTCACCATCTGACATTCTCAAAGTTTCGATATGGTTTCACCTTTTACAAACATTTCTGTAAAGGAAACTCTAAACATTTTTAAAACTAAATACAGTATCCAGCAATATCTTATCTCTTATTAAATATTGTATATCCAACACTTATTTTATATTCCAAAATAAATTCTACATACACATAAATGGTGTCCAAATATGCTCCCCACTATCTCCAGTAATTGTCAATATTTTTATGAAAGACTTAGGGACCTGAGCAATATCCACATTAATGCTTAAACCGACATGTTTGATATGTTGACGATATATTCGTTATTTGGTCCTACGGCAGAGAAGCTATATTGTCTTTTACGACCTATCTGAATGGGATACATCCTAATATCCAATTAAAGATGGAGGTGGAATCTGAATTATATGAAATTCCTTGTGCATTCTGCCTTCGATCTTATATAGGCCAAACAAATCGTAAAATCCAAAATAGGATTTATAAACATTCCATTTCTGTTCGAAATTCCGATTCAATTTTAGCTTTACGTCAATACCATCTTGATACAGATTACAAAATTAATTTTTAAACTCCAGAACCATAGCTCCCGCTTTTATAAACCATTGAGGGCATCCGGTTGCCCACGACATAGAGACGTCTCATAAAGAAAATATCGTCTGCTCCGCCCTCTAATCAAACTCCTGCACTCAGAAATATTCGCTTTAACCCCCGTGCCAATACCCGCATCAATCTAAACGCTAACGTAATCAGTGTAGTAGTGTCTGGGAGCCCGGGTGACTTAGACCTTGGAAGCCCTGAAGAAGATATCAGAGAGGATGTCGAAAGCTCAGCGCAGTGATAATCGACGTGATTCAATCCGGAAACCTGGTAATTTTAATATTAATTCTTGTAATGGTATTAATCTTAGCTTTAGTTTGAATTGTACTAACCGGAGAAAGCTTTCGAAACATTTCCTTCTCTCTCTCTTTCTCTCTCTCTCTCTCTCTATATATATATAATATATATATATATATATATATATATATATATATATATATATATATATATATATATATATATATATATATATATATATATATATATATATATATATATATATATATATATATATATATATATGTCCCCACTCGACACTGGGGAGTAGGCAGATTGAGACCTCAGTGCCGAGAGACAGTTCTTGCAATATAGAACACGATACTGGTACGTCTCGAGTGAGGGGAGTAGGCAGATTGAGACCCTGAACTCGAACTGAACCGTATCCCTCTTGATAATGGCTCCAAAATGGGTGCCGAAACGTCGAGTTTTAAATTCTCAACGCGGTTCTTCCCGAGAACTCAGTAATTTTCATATATATATATATATATATATATATATATATATATATATAT
Source organism: Diabrotica undecimpunctata (assembly GCF_040954645.1). Taxonomy (NCBI): domain Eukaryota; kingdom Metazoa; phylum Arthropoda; class Insecta; order Coleoptera; family Chrysomelidae; genus Diabrotica; species Diabrotica undecimpunctata. The sequence continues at coordinate 24,888 of NW_027312392.1, read as the reverse complement.
ATATATATATATATATATATATATATATATATATTACTTGATGCTGTAATTGAACTGATTTCTGAAAAATCGTGAGCGTTACTCTTTTTAATACAAAATATTCGCAAATATTTCGGTTTCTGTCAGGTTAAAAAGTATCTCCAAACAACCGTTTTAATTAGTGAATCAATCATTACTTCCCGCTGTGACCGTTGACCCTACATTTTAATGACCCAAGCAGTCCCAGGAAGCGTACGGTGAGAGGTAAATATAATTTATTCATATACAAACACCCCGTTCAAACATGCTTTTCTGAGTAAATATGCTTTTATTAATAGCAAGAGAGAGAAGACGAGGCAATAGTGAGGTCGAGATGCAGCAGCCACATTATAGTGGTATGGAGAAATTTCGCAATGTTAACCCTTTATGTAGTGATGAACTTTGAGGTGAAATATTGAAGTTTGTACAGATTTCAAAACTTTGGGAGCGATGATTGGATTTAATTATGTCTAAACCATAAACATGATAAAAGCATTGTTTGATTATTAATATTGGTAAGTTACTTTTTAATATTAAATAATTTTTTTAGTTTATAAAATATAGGATTTGTTTAACAAAATTCATAAAAACAATAAAAATTTTTTAGCTTTTATCAGATTTATTATAAAAATGTCACCTTTTAACAATAGAACCACGGAAGCGGTCAATTTGACCATCATGGCCTTTCTTTAATGTATCATATGTGCATCTTTTGTAATAATCATAAGCGGCTTTATACCATTTCCTAGAACATTTGATCTTACGACAATTTTTTTCTTGTACTTGGTATAAAAATTTTCTGTGTACTAATAGGGCGACTCCTTCTTAAATGTACAAGAAGTTCGGGAAATACTGGAAAACCCGAAGAACAGAAAATCTGCAGGTAAAGACAGGACACCAAACGAATTACTGAAATATTGTAGAGGATAAATGACAGAACAATTAACAACATTAATTAATAAAATTATAAAACACAATAAAATACCGGAAGAATGGAGAACGAGCGAACTAATTCTACTATCCAAAAAATAAGATTAAAAACAGCCAGAAAACTATAAAGGTATAAACTTGTTAAATACTACGCTAAAACTTACAACTAAAATTGTAAAAAGTGTTAATAAATCAGAGGATAAGTTTGTAGCATTTGCAAATTCTTTGAAATATATTGAAATCCCCTGGAACGTATTAAAATACGAAGTAATTTTTTTAATTCCTCTTAGCGTCGCCGAGTAAAATAAACCATTTTTAGAGTTGTTTATATTTCCTTGGTATTCTTTGATCATTAAACCGCTCGATATATGCGTTTCAAATAAACATCCATTTAGATCGCTGAGACGTTTTTGCCGAAAGCAAAATTGCTGACTCTCGCTGAGGTGTGGTCAAGAGCGGTGGGCCTCAGCGTTATGTCCAAAATTCCACGTCGAATTTGTACGGTTTTCTCATTCTTTGCCCTTTTCATGGAAATCTAGTATGTAGTGAAGTATATAATAGCGGTAGCAGTATATTAGAGTAACAGTTCAATTATAGTTACAGTTAAAGTGAAATTTGAAATATTGCCATTGTGTCCAGCTTTACCTATTCCTGTTTTTTAAGAAGCCGAGTTTCCAAAGTTTGTGTTCCAGTGCTCCAACTTCCTTTTGTTCGTGTTCAGAGATTTCCAATCCAGTTTCCACCCCCAGAAGTTTTAGTGCCTTTTTCGTTTTTAGTTTTTAATTATAAAGTAACGATAGACATTTTTTTCTAATAATAATAATTGCTTTTATCATTTAAAAGGATAGTTCTTTACTTGTAATAATTTTTTATTTGCCACAGTTTATAGTTCAGTAACATTTGTAAGTTTTGTAGCAACAGAGTTTGTAAATGAATAGAACATGTATGTTTTTTCTTCTTTATTATTTTGGTATAAATCTCTGTAACTATTATTATAGTATTTTTTTGCCATCTGTATTTTTGTAACTGTTTGTGGTGACACAACAACACGTTTATAACCCTTTTTTTGAGTTTACTTTAAAAAGATATATTTTTCATTTCTAATAATTATTTTAATAGTTATAACTAGTTGTTTTAATCGTTATAATTTGGCACCTCGAAGCGGCGTTCATTTTAAATCGCTAGAGGTCCTTCGTGTTGTTTTGTCTGTCCATTTGTTCCATTAGATTCATGTAAGCTCCCCTTTGTTTCAAGGTTTGCAGTTTCCCTAATCCAACCCCTTTGCCATTCAACTTATCCACGACTCAGCTCTCCAAACAAACCCTGAGTGCCGTTCGCACAGTTTCGTTTATTTTGATTGCCCTATCTCTTCCCCAATAAACTTCTGTCCCCAATTTTCAACCTCCATAGTAATACCGTATGTGCATAGGCAAAATAATACATTACAAGTCTAGCAGATGAACAACAGAGTTTTCGTTGTGGAATATCGTGTACAGATGTAATAGTTTAGCAGATGAACAACAGAGTTTTCGTTGTGGAATATCGTGTACAGATGTAATATTCGTTATAAAGCAAATTACTAAGAAATCGCTAAAGTAGAATAGACCAGCATTTCTATGTCTGATTGACCTAAAGAAAGCGTTTGACAGAGTAAGATTCAAAGATGTAATCCATCTTCTGTATAATAGAGAAGTTTTCCTAAAATATTATAATAAGTATCGAAAACATCTACCAAAACAACTAAATGGAAGTAAGAATAGATAGACAATTTACAGAACCTATATAATCTATAGAAATAAGGAATAAGGAAAGGAAACTCATTGAGCCCCATGTTCTTCATTTTAATCAAGCATAAAATCATCAAAGCCGTTAACAAGGAAAGAAGATGGGAAACAAAGAAATAAAAATACTCTGTTAAGCAGAAGACGCAATATAATAGGTTTTAACCTCACCAACTAAAGGAGGTCATGTAAGATGCCCCCATTTTCAGTTTTTAATAATCAAGTTAACAGTCTATTGCATTTACCTTGATAAATACCATGAGGATTTTTTAATACGGATGTCCTTCCAATGTTTTTATGTGGCCATACAATGTTTTTTAACAACTTTTTATGTAAGTAGTAAAAAACCAACGTGTTCTTTCTATATATTTAAATTTTAACTTACTTGTTTTTTAATATTGGTATTTTTACTGTCTCTTTTAGTAAACTGATGATGGAATGATTTAATTCCGAAAAGATCTTCTTTAAAATAAAAATTTTAAGCTTTTAATAAGCATTTTTTATACCTCAATACACACGAACACCACGTGCTTTGTATTCAACAGGTATACTAGCCGCTCCTGGATATTTCCACTTCATGGTTTGTTCCAGTTTCACTTTTAGAAGTAAAGACATTAGAAGAAAATGTAACATACAGTGTATAGATGAATGAACACAAAATAGAAAAAAAGAATGGAATAATCACATAAGCAGAATGAAGGAGACCCGTGTCATCAAAATTGCAAGAGATAAGTTACCAATCGGCAGAAAAAGTATCGGACGACCACGCAAAAGATGGAGTGACAACTTTTATAGAGGTATTAGGCCGCCATTGAACAAGCAGAGTTGTTTATAAAGAGAAAGAAGAAGACGAGAAAGACATTTTTTTCAATAATACATTTTTTTGAGTATCTTTGTTGAACCTGGGTTAAATAGAAAAAATTTTCAATGTTATTTGAAATAAAACAATTGAATTTTCCGCAAAAAGTAGATATTACACAATGTAGTAGATTTACAATGGGCTGGTCAGAAGTAAAATATAAAATATTGTTTAATATATAAATGTTTTTCTTACAATTTTCTTACAATAGAGGTACATAGTTGGTTTTATAATTTGACGAGTGTGAAATTGATCAAAAAATCACGTTCCAAATACAGAGTAACTTTACATTTTATACAAGTTCAACGTACTCTTTGATGTCATAAGCGACTTTAAAGTTGTTGTCTAATTTCATTGGAAAATGACCGCTTTAATCCATTTTTAGACAAATTGGTACAGATCCTGCTAGTTGTTTTACAGAATAAGTATATTTCCGGAAAGTTCTTAAATAATGAAATACTACATCTCATTGAAAAGCCACAAAAATTTTTTATTTCCATCAAATATTTGTCCTCTAAACGAATTAACAAAAACTAAGTTTAGCATGTGGGTAAAAGTGGGCCACCACCATTTTTTATCTTGTATATTGAATCGGTAGTTATTAAACGATTGGTCAAAAAGATCAACACCGCTCATTGAAGTATTCTCATCATTCAGCCCCATTTTCACATCCATTGTTGGATATAGGCCTCCTCCAAACGTCTCCAGTTCTCTCTATCTCTAGCTGCTGCAATCCAGTTTGTTTCTATTCTCCTTAGGTCGTCGGTCCATCGGGTGGGTGGTCTGCCTCGACTTCGCTTGTCGGCTCTTGGTCTCTACTCCAATAATCTCTTCGTCCATCTTCCGTCTTCCATTCTAGCAACATGTCCAGCCCACCTCCACTTTTGTTTATTGATTCGCAGTATAATATCGTCTACGCCAGTTCGTCGGCGTATCTCCTCATTTCTCACGCGATCTTTCAAGGTAAGGCCCAGCATTGATCTCTCCATTCGCCTTTGTGTTACCCTCAGTTTTTCGGCAGTAGCTTTCGTTAAAGTTAGGGTCTCTGCTCCGTAGGTCAAGACTGGTAAGATGCATTGGTTAAATGCCTTCCTTTTCAGGTGAATTGGGGTATTTGTTTTAAAAATGTCTCTCATCCTTCCATATGCCGCCCATCCCAACGTGATTCGTCTATTTAGCTCGCAGGTTTGGTTGTCTCTGGTTATTCTGATTTCATGACCCAAGTATGTGTATTTATCGATTAATTCTACCTTGTTGTTATTGATCTGTATCTCTTCGCTGGGAACCATATTGGTCATCATTTTGGTTTTCTCAAAATTTATCTCCAGCCCAGTTTCTTGTAGTATGTAATTCAGTTCTTGGAGCATGTCTTTGATCTCTCCCAGATTATCTGACAGAAGCACGATATCGTCCGCAAAACGTAGATGGTTTAATCTTTCTCCATCGATGGATATTCCTTTCTGTTGCCATGTTAGTCTTTTAAATGCATACTCAAGAACGGTAATGAACAGCTTTGGTGACATGGTATCACTTTGCTTGGCTCCCCTTTTTATCTTTATTTTATTAGTTGCTGAATGTAGACTTATGGTTGTTGTGGCATTTTCATATATATTTTTAACTATATTACGATATCTGTGGTCGACCCTGCAATCTTGTAGTGCTCTTAAGATGGACGGTAATTCCACTGTATCAAACGCCTTTTTAAAGTCTACAAATATCAATGCCAAGGGACGGTTATATTCGTTAGTTTTTTCTATCAGGGTTTTTAGGCACTGCAGGTGATCATTTGTGCCGTAATTAGGGCGGAAACTGGCTTGTTCCCGAGGTTGGTAAAAATCCAGCTTTGTCTCTAATCTGTTCGTTATTATTCGGGTGTATAATTTATAAAGATGGTTAAGGAGACTGATTGGTCTGTATCTTTCCAGGTCTGCTATATCTCCCTTCTTGTGTAAGAGTACAGTTATTGAATTATTCCACTTTGTTGGGATATCTTGATTCCATAGGCATAGATTAAAGAGCTTTTGAATTTTGGTTATCAGTACTGAGCCTCCTATCTTTATCGCTTCTGTGACGACACCACCCTCCCCCGGAGCTTGGTTATTCTTCATCTTTTTAGAGCCTTGTAAATTTCGTCCAAGGAGATTTTTGGGATATCTTCGGAACCTTGATTTTGAACCTTCCTCTGCTGATATTCAACTATATCTAGAGTCGATTGGTTGCTATATAATGTCTCCTAGAATGATTCCACAATTTGTAACAAATGTTCTCTGTTTGATGTGATGTTGCCATTTCTATCCTTAAGTTTGACTATTTGTTTATTTCCATTTGTGAGTTTGCGTCTCATTATTTTCATACTCTTATTTTCCTTAATAGTTTTGATGATTTTCTCATCTTTGTATTTTCTTAGGTCTTTTCTGATTTCTCTTGATACTTCCTTGTTCATTTTATTTATATTGTCGTTACTAGAGTTTTCGTCGCTTCTCAGTATTCTTCTTTGTTCCATTTTTTTCTGTGTTTCCAGACTAATGTTTTCTTCCTTCACGCTTTTTGGGCAGCATTTCTTTTGAGCTTCTGTTATTGCTTCTACTATTTTGTCATTTAGGATGTTAATATCATTTGTTGATGATTTTTCTTAAAGAAATTTACCGATATGATCTTCAAAATGTTATTCGTTGTTTGGATGTGTCCATATGTTTATTTTCTTCTTTTTTATCATATTGTGTCGTTCATAGTTGGTATTTAACACAATGGTGGCTCTCACCATACGATGGTCGCTTGATTTCGCAAATTTATTTAGCACTGTCATATCTGTAAATATGTATCTTTTATCAGTGATAAAGTAATCAATCTCGTTTGTCGTCTTCCCATCTGGGCTTTTCCACGTCCATCTGCGGTAAGGTTTCTTGTAGTAGTAACTGTTCATTAGGAATAGGTTTTTCTCTAGTAAGAAGTTTAAAAGAGGATTTACTGATTGGACAGCTTTTAGATTTCCTGCTAGCTATTTGTTTATGAAGAATCCGACACCTCCTACTGACTTATGTTGTTCTCCGTGATAGTAAAACAAGTGACCGGATTTTAGGGTCTCGAGGCCTTCACCTCGCCTTCTCACTTCACTAACTCCGTCGATGTCCCATTTGATCTTTTCTAATTCTTTTTCCATTTCTTTAAAACTTTCATCAGAAAGTAGAGTTCTAGTATTCATGGTTGCAATTTTGAAAACTGTTTGTTTTTTAAAGCATACTCTTGTCAAATTTGTGCCCCCACCCCCAGAATCCTTGGGACAGACTGATAAATCAGTGTGAGAGTGTCTACTCACCTGGGGTAGTTTCCGTTTTGTTTTAAAATCTGACATTTGTAAGGGTTTTTGGCTAAGTTCAATGCCACGCGAGCCACTGCGTGTTGGCAAGGTTTCAGTTTCAGCCGCCCACTCTGGGAACAGACGCTGTTTGCAGCCGCCCACTCTGGGTCAGACGCTGCTGCTGTCGCAGTATCACAGCCGCTTAAATCATAATGTGAGTGACGCCTGTGAGTATCTGGAATTAAGCCTACAGGATTTTTACTTCCCATAGCCTTAATCCAGTAATGACATTACTGCTGCCTAATGTCATATCCTCAGTTGATCCGCGGGTACTTATTTGGCAATGCCTTATTCGAAGTATTCTATTCTGAGAAAAGTTTTGGGTGTGGTACATAAATTTTTCCTTTGGCAGCAGCACACCAACGTTTCACTTTTGAAAGTGATTCAATACTATCGTAATCTCCTTAATAACTGTTTTCTTCTTTTAAATATTTAAAGGAACAGTACCTATAAGAAGAAAAAAGATTTTTTTGTACGAGTATTTAGGTAAATGTAACTAAAGTTTCATCAAAAGCTCAAAGCCGTACTCTGTATTTTTATTTTTACAGACATTAATATTTTAAATGAAAATATCTCGTTTCTGGACTAAAGTCTTTTTCTGTGGATAATCACTAAAACTATTCCCGATACAGCAGCCAGCTTATTATTTCGGATAAACTGAGGCAGACAGCAAAAACTCGAGTGCTCGTTTTATCTACGTTTTCTGAATGATAAGAAACTCCATTCGAGACGAAACGAATGGGTTTTTTTCCTTTTTTACAGAAACTGGGACTCATTAATAACTTCTGATCATAAATGTCAGAGAAGGCCATTGTGGGGACGGAATAGTCTGCAAAAATAAAAGTTGAAAAAGAGTTTATTAGATTCTTCTTTTAGTGGAGCTAATCGGGCTTGTTTGATTGAATTCTGAGGTATAGTCAAAAGAAACACTCGTAAAATTTGACTTATTAGCTGCTCTTTGTACCTGGATATAATATTTTTTAAACAAATTTAATACGGTTGTATTCAAATAATCAAAAATATATATTTGATAAACAAATACGCATTAATTATAACTCATACGCTAAACTTACTTAAATTTATCCAATATTTCTGTTTGCTCATGCTTGCCATTAATATATTTCACAAATAAGATAATTTAGACAGATAAAAACTTTAAATATAACTATTAAATAAATAAATAAACTCACAATGAAGTAAAAACTTCTGATGTAAAACGGTAGGGGCGGCCGGGGCAACAATGATCACCTAACACTTTTTTACTTGCATCTGCTAAACTCAATAGGCAATGAAAACGCCACTCTATCCATAGTGTTAAATATTTTTTGTATTAAAGGCTACAGAAAATGCAGGTAATGTAGTGAGACTATCAGTTAATATTTGCAAAATTCACATAGAAACATACCTATTATATTCGTCTTCTTTCACATCACAACGTTCGTTGTGTCCAGCTCATTTCCATTTTAATTTAGCTGCTTGTTTCGCGGCGTCCTTTATTTTTGTTTTGTTCCGGATTGCTTCGTTCGTTTGCCGATCTATTAGTGAGATACCAAGCATCTGTCGTTCCATGGCTCGCTGGGTTTTTCGAATCTTGTCCATGTTCTTTTTTGTGAATGTCCAGGTTTGAGCTCCGTAAGTGAGAACGGGAAGGATACAAGAATCGAACACTTTGGTTCGAAGGTTTTGGGGTATCTTTTTGTCTTTCAGTATGTACAAACCATATTGTGTACAATAATTACAAAAAGCACATGTTACTAATTGCTACAGTTAATTTATAAGTTTAGAACCTATGACTAAATATTACAACAGTTTTATCACTCTGAGATAGCGCGTAGGTAAAGTACATGGAAAACAAGGGGTCATATTCTGTTGAACAACTGAATGTCTTTCAAGAAACCAATTAAGTTAAAGACTTGATCGGTGAGTTTAGAACGTCTCTGATGTTTGACTTAAGTTACTATGTTTGACTATATAGCATTTTGCGTACCGGGGACACTCGATGAAGATGTGTTTCACAGTTAATAAACTTAAAAGATTTGGCAAATTGGACTTCGGCTAGGACTTCATTATGTATTCATATGTGAGTCGGGTATGTCTTATTCTTAATCTTTGGATGACAGCTTTTTCTTTTCTAGAGATTGTAGGAAGTTCAAATTTTTCAACAGTTTGCCGGATCTTATGTAATGCACTCTTGATTGTATTTCAGTGGGTTTGCCAGGTATGATACTGTGGTTGCTTAAATATTTGCTTTAGGTCATTACAGATTTAAATTATGTTTTTGGGCTTTTGAGGATTAACTGTTTACACAAGAAGTTTGCGTGGCTGCTTGGTCTGCTTTTTGATTACTGCGGATGCCGATATGGGATGGTAGCCACATGATCGTGACATTTTCACCTTAAAAAGCAAGTGCACTGTAAATCCTGTGAATTTCTTGAACTAAGGGATGCCGAGAGTATAGACTTTTTATCGAGTGTAGTGACGAGAGGGAGTTTGTGCATATTGCTTGGTTTTTATCATCTGTTTTTAGTTTTATAAAAAGCTTATAGTATCGCATAAAGTTCTCCAGTGTAGACGCCGCATAAATTCGGTAAAAAAGATGATTTTATTATTTCATCATATGTGGTAACGGCACACTCTGAGATAGCGCGTGTAGGCATCTGTATACAGAATTTTTTGGAATCGGTTCTTGCTTATGATTTCTTTGAAGTGTTGCCTTATAAGAAGGTTTAAGGTTTCATGTTTACTCCATTCTAATAGAAAAGTGATTGAATGTGGGATTGGTCTATTCGAAGGCGGAGTGTCCGGGATTATTAAATTTCGGCCATATGTGTAAACACCAATAAAACAGTTGTTTTCAATTTGTATATTTATTTTAAGCATAAATTATTTTAGATAGCTTTACTCTTTTTGTAACATAAATTACTTGTTTATTTGCGTAAAGTAAATACTTACAAAGCACTATTAATTAACAAGGTCTTTATGTTATTTTATTATATTAAAGGTCGAATAAACACCCCTAACTTATACGTAACAATTACCACAGTCGCCGAAAAATAATGTGCCTCAATTTCTTATCCCGAACCCATTCTTTATGTTTTTTCAACAAACATTACCGAACATTGTCCCTTCTCTCAGTTTCGCTCGTCCAGGATTCATCACGTACGCTATATCCACTTTGTCAAGTGCCATTCGGAATTGTTGTTGTCGTCTTTTGTTTCTTTTATTTCTGGATACTTCAAGAAGTTTTATTACATATATTGAAGTGGACCTTGCAAAAACTTACTAGAGTTTATTAGGGTATTTTTTTTTGTTACGTATATGTTGGCCCGTAAAAAATGTCGTCGTGCTTAGAATTTACAGGAAAAGTTTTGTACCTATTGGAATATTGCACAATCAAAACTTTTTATTATATCTCTACTAAATATTTATTTTTTAATTTGCAATTTAAAGATAGATGTAGAAATAACTTTAAATAAAAACTAAATTTAAATATAAAAGAAATGAAATTAATGAGACAACATTTATATCAGAATAATATTAGTTTATTAGAATTTCAGTTATATACAGTTTATTCGAGTTAAAGTTTAGTTAAATACAGGGTGAGTCATGAGGAACTTTACATACTTCTACCATATGTAGAGTCCCTCAGGGAGCATATCATGTGGCCACTAAAAAATGTCAACTCCTCTTCTTTATTAATTAACAGGGTGATTTGTGTAATTGACCATTTATTTCATTTTACTGTAGTGTTAATACGGCTCATTTGATTTTTTTAATTTTTGCATGATACAGTACACTACTATCAAGCATTCGACTGGTATTAGCTAAACTAAAAAATTCCAGGACTGGCTTTGGAAAAATTAATTTAGGGATTCGTAATAAATATTACACCCTGTATAATTTTTTTTTAAAATGCAATAAGTGATTTTCAAACTACATAAATAGCCAATGAAAACGACATATGCGACAATGTTGTCGCACTTTTATTAAATTTTTAGTGAACGATCAAATCTTACCAAAAATAGAACAACCATAATGAAGTATCAAATTATAAGGTATTAATTTAAACAAATGTTATAAATTTCAAACATTTTAATTAAAATAAGTTCCTACAACATAATCTAATACGTAGAAAATTAACATCTTTACTGTCACTTTGTATTATCTCTACGATAGAATCAATTATTTTTCAATTTTAAATTTTTACTCATAGATCGTATTGGGACATTATTTTCGATAAATAATAAATTAAATTGATTAAAAAGTCAAACCTTTTGTATGTGTTAGTTTTTGTTGATTGTAAATGATTTAAATTTTATGTCAAATAATAATACATTGCATCAACTGTACTAAATAAAAATAAATCTAAAAAAGTTTAAAATGAAAGTTGGCGTTGACCGTTTGACGTTTCTTGATATTTTATACCCATTGTCATTATTGTCATTATCAATTGTTATTTATGTGTACAAGAATACATATTTCTTCTGTCATATCTACGTTAAGTACATTGTGTTAGTTTTGGTAGAGCTTTTGTTACTTTCGTTCAAAATGCCACATCAGTTTTCGACCACAGTAATGGGAATTCTGTAATGGGAATGGTAGGGCTGCTAGTAGAGAATATCGTAGGAGATTTCCTAATCGTCGAACTCCCAGTCATCCAACATTTGGGTCAGTTTTTAATTATTTGCGAGAAAATGGCACTTTTCCTAGAGGAACAATAGAGCGACATGTAGATGAAGCGCAGGAAGATGACATTATGGACGCCGTTACTATGAACCCTACAATAAGCACTAGACAAGTAAGTCGAGAACTCAATGTTACTCAATCAAAAGTAAGTAGAGTCTTACAAAAAAATAATCTATACCCATATCACATTCAAATGGTTCAGCGACTACATGCTGGAGATGAGATCGATAGGTTGGAATTTTGTAGATGGATTAACAATAATCGACCAATGCTATACAGGACACTATTTACAGATGAAGCCCAATTTACCAGAGACAAGATAAATAATTCACGAAATTCACATGTGTGGGCAGAAGAAAATCCCCATGCTATTCGAGAACGTCGTTCTCAGTTAAGGTTTTCGGTTAACGTGTAGATTGGTGTCATAAATAACCAATTAGTAGGTCCTCAGTTTTTTGATGGTCCTTTAACAGGGCAGGTCTATTTGAACTTTCTACAAAATATTTTGCCGAATTTGCTTGCCAACGCGAACGTCTGCTATCCGAGAGATGTATTTTCAGCATGATGGGGCACCCCCCACACTTTTTACTGGCAGTTAGACATCTCAATAATGTTTATGGCAACAGGTGGATAGGACGTGCAGTCCTATTTCGTGGCCTTCAAGATCCCCTTATTTCAATCCCGTTGATTACCATATTTGGAAACGATTGAAGCAACTAGTTTACGCAGTGAATATTAATAACCAACAACAATTAATGGATAGAATTATACACTGTTGTAATACTATTAGAAACGATCCCCAAAGTATCCGTAATTCAATACGTCAATTAACAATTCGGCAACAAAAATGTGTACAGGCTGTAGGGTTCCATTTCGAAAATCTATTTTAAATTATTTTTATTTTGTTACCATTATTGTATCTTTTCCAGTTCTAATTTATGGGTTTATCATAACTATGTACATATTTTTAGTTTTTTTTTTTAATTGTTCTTCGTTATTGTTAGTAGTTACTGTTTTTTGTTGTGCAGTGACTCAGTTTATCATTTCAATTAAAATGTTTGAAATTTATAACATTTGTTTAAATTAATTACCTTATAATTTGATACTTCATTATGGTTGTTCTATTTTTGGTAAGATTTGATCGTTCACTAAAAATTTAATAAAAGTGCGATAACATTGTCGCATATGTCGTTTTCATTGGCTATTTATGTAGTTTGAAAATCACTTATTGCATTTTAAAAAAAATATATACAGGGTGTAATATTAAATACGAATCCCTAAATTAATTTTTCCAAAGCCAGTCCTGGAATTTTTTAGTTTAGCTAATACCAGTCGAATGCTTGATAGTAGTGTACTGTATTATGCAAAATTTTAAAAAATCAAATGAGCCGTATAAACACTACAGTAAAATGAAATAAATGGTCAATTACACAAATCACCCTGTTAATTAATAAAGAAGAGGAGTTGACATTTTTAGTGGCCACATGATATGCTCCCTGAGGGACTCTACATATGGTAGAAGTATGTAAAGTTCCTCATGACTCACCCTGTATGTGCTGTGTCAGTCAAGAGTTCCATCGATAATTTTCTGTACCATTTTATTCCTTTACGTTATGGAAAATTATAGCTTTTTATTTGATCTGACATATCAATGAAGCTTTTATGTTTATTATATTCGACAAACATCACCGCGTGCCTTCTGCATTTTCACCATTTCGTCAGCAAATATTTGGTACTAATCGTCAGCACATCTCATTAGTCCCTTTACTTCTGAACGACGATGCCCGAATTACTTCGTTGATCTACATGTTAACCTACTTTTAATTTTTTGGAAATGATGTTTTTGGGATCATAATTTGCGGTTTGCACGTACCAATCACATAAGTTTTTTGGTGTAGGAGTTCATGTGCAAGTGTGACAGAACTTTGGCAGTTATCAACCGAAATTGTTAGACCTTTGTCAAGCAGTCCATCCATAAGCTTTATCACTACATTTGATGGTACGGTGCTACCTTCAGCATGTTTTTTCCACAACGTACCTTAAAATCGTAGGTATAATCACCTTCCAGACAAAATTTAAATAATTTAATTACAAATTTGTGCCTCTTTACATTATCTTTTGATATTATTCTCATAAAAATCATTCTTTGACCAGTACGAATGAAAGATAAAAAATGACATAATCCAATCCATATAACTATCCCCAGAAATCGTTTTATGTTCTCGACGTCAGTGTTGTGCCACGCGGTAATACGGCCGCTTTTTTCTGATTTCTTTCCTGATACTGCAGGGCATTACGATTTATTTCTTCGACCTAAAAATTAAAAAAAAAAATCAAAATCAGTTGAACAAAATAAATTAGATATTTACCATCGTGGATAAAAGATCATCGTCCACACAATGTTCAATTGTATGGGCGATTTGTTGAAGAAGTTTTCGTACAATTGTGTATGAAAACCTGCAGAATTATAGTTCTCAAATGTAAATTTCTGCAAATTTTCGCTGTTTACCAGCCTTCCCACAATAGCTTCATTCATTGCATTGGATACTATTGAGTCTTCTTAGCTTCCTGTTCGGAGACTTTAGAATGTTGAGCAATGACGAATTCTATATCAGCATCAACATGTTCTCCGAAATTCGAAATATGGCAAAAAACAAAAACGTCGATACCAGAATTCTAGAAATACTTTTCTAACGATGCACTCCACCAGGCATATTCCTAATTTAAAATTAAAATTAAATTAAAACTAAGTGTTTGTGGTATTGGAAGGGAAAGGGTTGACAAATGACAAATATTTTTATCATTAAAAGGTGTCTTTTTGGAATACAAATCGACCTGTTTTATCATTTTTACAAAATCCAATACTCTGTACAATAATTAATTAAGATACGGTTATGGTGATCATACAAAAATGTTAACATAAAACTAATATAGGTATGCGCAGTTATTCTTTTTAGTGTATAATTTCTTATAATCTTATATTATAATAGATCTTTCACAAAAACATATTTCTCAGTTTGATTTCGAAAACGTCTTCGATGTTCTAATCCATAAATACATTATATTGTATGTACAAGAAACCAAACCCTTCTTATTCATTAAATCCATTCACAATCATCTAAGGGGATGATACCGAAGGGATCACGCAAAAAATTCAGCATGCCCGATCATCCCTATATCCTTCTCACAAGAAATGTTTTCATCGTGGCAAATTGGTTTTTGTAGGTTAAGGATATTACCAATATTTCATTTAACAATGCTGCCAACTTTGATGCTAAGCGTATTGAAACAAAATATAATTTATGATGCAGTAAAATATTGAAATATTACTTATCTACACAGGTTCTTTTATATTGTCTATTGCAAATTTAAAATAACATTTTTGGAATTTATTAGCCTACATAATATAACTTAAACATAATATACAAATTATGTTCAAAAACTTTAAAATTATAAAAATATAACCAATATATTGTGATATTTTTTTTATTAGAATTATTACATAAATAATTTTAGTTCTTTTTATTCTAGATTCACATCTGCAAGTTTCAGAGCGTCAACTCGGAAGTAGTAAGTTAAAAATATTATTGTTCTAGGTATCAATCGTTCAATTATATTCAAGGCCAAACCTTGTGATTTGAATTCTTTACTAAAATACTTCCAGAAAAAATTTGAGATTGTATCTTCATTTCAAACTGTTACTCAATTAACGTGTCTCTACATACGCTGTCACTACCTCTTTGAAATCTATTAGCGGTTACTAAATGTCCAGGGAATAAAAACTGTTTATGTTTACCTAATATTTTTGATAGACTTACCAAAATTTTCAATCTAAGAAACCTTTTCATGCCACAACATCATAATCTTCAATTTCATTAAATCTTTTAGTACCGAATTAGTTTATTCATGTCAGTTGTTAGTTCACATTTCTTTTCTAGGTGGCACTAGGTTTTAAATCTAAACTAACATAAAGCTTTAAATTATTTTGTTTATCTTATCTTTAAATTCAAAATTTAAACAATCCCTCTATACTTACGAAGCAAGTGATATGATTGGTGTTTATAGAAATTAATTTATAAGTTACACATTAGATAATATTAGATATTAAATTTGGTTATTTTATTAAGTTATATACTAGAGAATTTTATAAAAATATATTTATGTGAGGGCATTTTTAAAAAATTAGCATATAATAATTGTAAAAAGTTGTATTTTAGTAATTATAATGTGGTAGATATATTTAAGTGAGCCATGTGACTAGGCAACCAACTATACATGTGAATGATAGACAGATATACATACTCTCCAAGTGACATTTTAAATAATTAGGAATATAAAGTGGGGTTATAATAATAATGTTAGTTTAAAATGTTTAATTTATATATATTTACTGATTTAAGTGTTTATTCTGATCTGAAAAGCCTAAATGTCAACAAAATTATTAATAGAAAAGTATGGAATTCCCTAGATCACCGGAGATGGCCTTGTTTGCGAAATGGTTTGTTCCAGAAAATTCAGACATGTATTTAATAGAACAAATGGAACATGATTTCTTACCAGATGGTTCTGGAACATCCAAAAAGATATAAATACCCGGTGATTTGGATTCAGAAAGTCAGTCAGTCAGAAAGTTTAGTAAGAAAGTCCATTCAGTTAGTCAATCAGTTATGAGTTTTTTAGTATGAAAATTAGTTAGAGGCAGTCAATCAGTTACAATTGTTCAATATAGTGAGTTAAATCAATATTAAGAAACAGAAACAAAGAAAATAATATTGAAGATTAAAAATTATGTTATGTATAAATGATAATTGGACAATGGAAGAAGTATTAATTGAATATTAAAATTAAATAATATATTTGATGATTGGATATTGGTATATAGAAAAGAAGAATAAATATAAATGCTGTTTGCTGGTTTGCTTGGTGGTTTATAAATGCTGGTGAAGAAAAATATCTTAAATTGGAGGAAGCTAATAATTGGAAAAATTAATTTCACAAAAACAAGGATAACCGAAGCTGAGAAGAGGACATTTGAGTGGTGATTATAATCTATATAGTGGAAAACAGTTCATTTAGGCATTCAGTGACAGAAAGGTACAAAAATTTTGTTAATATAATTTAGTTAGTGTCATAACAATTTCAATTTTGAAGATAGTTTGTTTAAATTTTACATTGTCTATAGAATTTAATTAGTGTCATAAGAATTTCAATTTAAAGATAGTTTATTTTAAATTTACATTAGCTAGTTTAGATATATATGTGTGTTTCATAGTAGATCTAATAAAGATAATTTAAAAAAGTACTTACAAACTAATTCTTTGAGAACCGTGATAAAAACCCTATATATTATATTATTAAAAAATACTCATTGCTCATCATTCAAACAAACAATACATCATCACACAAGATATATAACTCCTGTATAATACCGGTGCTCACCTACGGAGCACAGACATGGACATTTACACAGGCCGTTTTGGATAGGATAAGGAAGGCACAAAGAGGGATGGAGAGACAAATGTTGGGTTTATCACTTAAAGATAGAAAACGTAACCAGTGGATCAGAACCAGAACAAAGACAGTAGACGCGATAGAACAAGCAGCATAACTGAAATGGAAATGGGCTGGACACAATGAACTTCTCCAAGACGGACGATGGAACAATGCCATCGGAAAGTGGCGTCCATACAATGCAAAGAGATCAAGAGGCAGACCACAGATGAGGTGGAAAGATGACATCAGGAAACAAGGAGGTCCCACATGGCAGAGAACAGCTCAAGATAGGGAAAGATGGAGAGAACTGGGGGAGACCTACATCCAACAATGGAAGGATAGAGAATAGGTTCAAAAAAAACTCTTTAAATTACAGCAACTAATATTTTTGGCAATTTTGTGAAAAAATTAATCGTATTAATAATTATATTAATATGTAATTATTAATATTATTAGTCGAGCTCGGGAAATATGCACTTAAAAAATCCTAAAATATGCATGCAAATATGCACAAAAACAGTTGAAATATGCTCTAAAATATGCTTTTTATGTTTTTATGCATTTAATAATATATAATAATAACGGATTTATTACGGCTCTCGTCGCTTCTCCGCCCCCAATTTCCATCTTTTTCTGTCATATGCAGTTGCCTCTTCTAAATCTCTTGCCGCCATTGCTTCATCAATATCGTTGCGCCAACTTCTCCGCGGTCGTCCTCTCTTTCTTTCAAACTCTCTTTTACAAATAAAACACCCAGTTATACTTGTATTAAAGGTATTTAATTTATTTATGCTAAAATCGCAAAAAATATTTATTGATATCTGTGTTATCTACATCACTATATTTATGTATTCTTTGATTCATTATCATTCAATATTCTTTATTATACTATTCTTACAGTTAAAACTATATATTATTAAATGTTTCTCTAAATTTTCTAAAGGAAAACTGTGTCGTCTATCTGATAATAATTGTTTTTGTGCTGAAAAACTTCTTTCTACTTCACATTAAGTTAAAGGAACTAACTTAAAATATTTTGTAGTTGAGGGTTCTGCCTGTAAAATTAAATTATGTTCACAATTCCCCATCTTAATAATACACCCATGGACAAAAATATCGAATATTTTGGAATTTTAAAATTTTGGTTTTTTCAAAATAAATTCTGGTCAATCGAGTCGTTTATTGTAAAATAGAGTTTATTTTAACAATCTTTAATGAACATATTTAAGTTTTTATGCGGAGAAAATTGTGAAAAAAATAAATGTTTAATATTAGGTAAATAAGGTTATTTTACGGGTTTTTAAGGTTATTTAAACTGAAAGAAGTGCATGATAAGTAACGAGTATTCCCCACTCTAGCTCTTATTACTGCTTGCATCTTTCTCAGTATGTTTGCAATTGGAACGGGATTTCGTTGTCGTATGCTGAGTTTCAGGTGATCCCACATGTGCTCTATTGGAATCAAAGGACTAAATACGGAATCCACGGAATACTTATACAGGAAAAAAATATTAGAGAGGATCGCTGGGAATGAAATATTAGAAAACTATAACATCGAGGAAAGCTGGGAAAAACTTAAAAGCCGCAGGCTATCTAAATGAAACAATATGGTGAAATAAAAATATCGGGCAAGAAACGAAAGGCCGAATTTACAAAACAATAATCAGACCAATAATGACATACCTTGCAGAAACAAGACCTTACACAGAGAGGACAAAAAGGATGTTAGAAACAGCAGAGATGAAAAATTAATGGTAAGACACTATGGGACAGAGCTAGAAGTACAGATATACTACATCGATGTAAGGTGGAGAACATCAAAAACTGGGTAAGAAATAAAAGAGTAGAATATAACTTGTGGCAGTTACATACTGCTTTCACTAAAAATTTCCTTTGTTACGATCATGGCTTGTCATGGTTCAGAGGACGCCACTTGTCACTTGAGATCATTTTTGGTGTCCAAAACTGAGCGGAAGGTTAGTTGGTCAGATATCTCGAACGAAGAGACACACAGAAATTTTGTTAAGGGACGAGAATCTGGAAAATATGGAGCATAGTAAAAAGTAGTACACATTACCAGCAAATTAACATAAGGAAATAACGTTGAAAAGCTCCAAATATTAAATATATTCTAATATACAGATATAGCTCTTTGTAATCTGCGTTTTTTTTCCAGATAAGAGGCAATAAAGTATTTATCGTTATTAAGAATATTCTGATATACATACTCTGAGATAGCGCTGTGACAACGTCTTAAATTAGGTTGTGGCTCGGAGTCATTTAAGAAACAGTGTAACGCCCGCTCACGTCTGTTACAGTGAGTCACCGAACGAGAGAGAGGCCCGCCGGACCGGCGAATGCCTTGCGTCTCTCTCCCACTCAAACATGATCGGTCCGCTGCGCGCGGCACTAGAGAATTAGGCGCGTTGAATCGCTAAAGTTGAAAATCGTTGAAAGTATCGTCAGCTGTGTCTGTAGTGAAAATGTGGAGTGCTTACAGTGTCCTATTTTAGGGGGAACCACCAGTATCAGATATAATTTTAGGAAATTACCTAGGGACCTATATTCTTTTATAATATTGCTATGGATTTATCCATTTAATATTGAGCAATGATTGTAAACATTCTTTATAGTTTAAACTTCAATGAAAATTATTAACTGTGTCTAAAGACATATATGATATGAGGTATTTTACCCAAGAGTATTAAGTATAATGAATATACATAAAAACATAATTTTGTTTTCTTAGGATTTAACATTTTGTCAGCACATTATCTCAAATTCACACTTAAATCAATATGTTTTTACTATTAGGTCTGTTGAATGTTTGTTCTTTACACAAAATTTAGTCTATACTTCATATTTATTAAAGGCGGTAAAATATACATTACATTGTTTATAAACCACTTTCAAAGCATAAAGAACCTTTTAAGCTTTGTTTATATTATTTTGTGTATATTAATTGAGTTAATTGGAGTAGCCCACTTTGATACAAAAATACAGTCAATTTATGGATATTTCAAGGTGACAATCTAAAAAAAGCTGATTCTAGTATACCGATTCTTCTGTGTGGTGATTTTAACAAAAACGTAAAGTCAGACAACTCGTTTCTAAATTTCATGAAATGTACGTATAATCTTGATTGCGTATCAAACGTTTCTAAGTCAACTACGTTAAAAGGAACAACCATCGACTTGACTTTCGCAAGACACATTACATCAGAAACACTTCCTTTCATTTCATATTTCTCCTATCATCGTCCTATCCTCATCAAAATCACTCAAATAGAAATTAGTTAAGTTTAAGTTTACATGTACAATGTTTTAGTAAACAAAATATATTTCTATAGTTAAAATTTGTGCAATTCTTATTTTCATTCAATTCTTTGTTCCTATTGTGCAATTTAATAATATTCATATCAATAAATATTCTACCGAGAAAAAGACGTTGTCACGTAAAATCTTCGCCCGTAAAACCGACTTTACAGGCAACCGATTTTTTTTTTGCAGTAATCGCACTCATGATCGTAAAATCATAGTTAAGGTCTTCTTATCATATAGCTTCCATGTTTTTTTTTTTCACATAGCCAGTAGTTTTTGTGTCATTTTTATAAATACGATAAAAAATTCCGAGCCACATGGATATTTTATCGAACCCGCAGATGCGACTAGATCATCAAATGACAGCAGTACGTCACAAGTTGACGACATACATCAACATTGTTTGTTTTGGTAAAAACCTATATAAGTTGTTGATCCAATGTGAAATTATGTGCTGTTAATAGCTTTTTCTGTTTATTACTGGATATTCCTTGAATGTTATTCTGTAGATTTTGTCCAACTCTCATCAATATTATCAAGACCCATATTGTTGCAAATTGGTTGATAATATTGGATACCGTTACTTGGACAAAACACCACTATCTAATTCCCACTGCCATCAACATAGCAGCTGACTTGGCTTCCTTCAACAACAGCCTTCCCTAGTCTTTAGATATTGTCGCGCCCAATAGGAGGATTGAACCCTAAGAGGACTTGTTTTTGTTGGAAACATCTGTTGGAAAAAAGATAAGCTTTTGTTTATATTTCATATACTAATATTCTGGTATACATATACAGCTAGAGTAAGGTTTTTTATATGCATATAAGGCCGGTACAGTATCTCTAGTTTTTTTTTGTAATCAGTAAAAGGTTTTTTTTGATAAATAAAGCAGGAATAAGTTATGGTTAATAATATTTAAAATAAAGCAATTTTTAAAATTTAAGCGGGAGGGGGGAAATAAATTTTAAGGAGGTTTTCAATAAGAGAAGGAAAATTTAAATTGATATAGGAATTTTAAATAATAGTTGTATAAAGGGTATCTGACCATACTCATTTCTAGCGATTTGTATTTCTCAGCATCTATATGTAAGTGTAGTGCCTACATATAAATCTGGTATTTTGATTATTACTAGGACGCTTATGATCCTATTTATTTGTAAGTATCTCACCATTTCACTTTTGCTAGGTAAGGTAATCAGTTTTTGATAACCTTAGCTGTTCTGTTTTCATTTTTGACCTTACCTAGTCAAGGATTATTTTAGATAAAATACTAATCTTAGTATAGCATTTTTGCTTTTCATCCGGACACTGATTTGCTTTTTCTTTAATACCTTTTATCTGACGCAGTAGTGGAGGTAATTTATTTTATGTGACCGTTTGGTTCTAGAGTTCCTCCACTCCCATCACTACTGTTTATCTTAACGTGTCTTTATATAGTCTGTATACAAATTAATAATTTTTATTAATAAATATTGTTTAATAAATAATATATTTGTCATTAGCATTTGGCTTTTTATTTCAGTTTCTACTAACCTGTATATTATATAGCCAGACAAGGTAAATAGGGAGTTATTTTTAAGTATTTCAGGTTCGTGTATCAATTGTAATCTATTTCTTGTTGTTCATTACTTTCAATTTCTCAACCTCTTCATGAGTGGTGGTATAGTACCTTTTTATAATCTTATATTTCCAGTTGTCTTCTCTCATTTCATTAAATTTTGGTGTTAAAATTGGTGTCTCATTTTCTCCCTTATCTAAATAACTTCATTATCTTGTACCTGTATCTGTCGTTTTTTCCATTGGCCAAGCCCCAGTGTAGAAAAGCTAGCCCGAACCTTCAATTTGAGATTTTGTGTCTCTTTGGCCATTTAAATTTGTTCCTCTGAGCTTAGCCATTTTTTTATTATTATTTTCAAACACTTCTCTGACCGTTCTTCGATAATTTGTAAGTTCCTACACTTCCTAAAATCCAATACTCCCATAGTATTGCGTTTCAAACGATTATTTAAGCCGAATAACAACAAATAAAATATTAAAGACGGCAAGAGACGGTTTCCCAATAGGAAGACGATCAGTAGGAAGACCACGAAAACGATGAAACGACAACTTACTGGAGGCACATTGAAAAATAAACAAAGCCATATCTATATAAAAAAAAGAAGAAGAATAAGAAGATCTGGAGATTACTGAAATCCCAACGCAGCAAATTTTGATTGTGCAGTGTATTCGAAATAAAAGTTTTTTCGATGGCTCAATATAAAAAAATAACAATATTATTTTGATATTTTTAAATATCGAATTGTATTTTATAAAATCTATATATTATATTTACTTTGTATAATACAAACAATATATAACAGTGGAATACATGGTTAACAATAGAGGATAGGTACGTTTATTTTATTCCCTTTTAAAACTATAACAAATTAAATATAAATGTATTAATAAACTATATTGTTCGTATCTATTATGTTATATACACAACTTTACAATTAAAAAACATCCACGCTCCTGTGATTCGAAAAATAATATGCTGTGAAGCTTATATCATGTTTTCATTTATGCGAATGATTTTTAAACAATATTCTATATAAAGTTTATTTGAATTAATCAGATAAAAAAATCACTGTACTTTCACTAACTTTTTGTGCAAATGGATTTTCACGCCATTATTAAAATACACTGCAACCATTATATTGGTTGTCTATTTTTAGTTTATTGTGAATATTTCAATGAGAGTTTTTGTTTATTAAGTAGAATAACAGCCAGCTTTTCAATTAAGTATGTATATTACTTAAATACCTTTTTATATCACTAACTGAATTTATTTTGAATAATATTTTAAAATCTAAAAATATTTGTAATATAATCTTATATTTTATAAAAGGTATCAAGATTTTTTATACAAATGTCATCAACAGGTTTATAGCTTGCACGATTTTTATAGCTTTTGATGTAAAGAGTTTTGTGAATAAAACTAAGGGAACGAATAGTGCCACCACCAAAAGAGAAATTTCAAAAATTGAATGAGCTATATCTCTAGTGTTGGGGAAAAAGGGCATAAGTCGAAATCTGTTGTTTTTCAGGAGGATTTATTAAAGGTTTCATTCTTGTCATATAAATCCATTTTTAAATTTAAACTAACATTTATACTAATATTATAATACGATATACGATATACTCGTATTAACCAAACCTATAGACAATAATAAAGTAGATTATTATCTTTTCAAATTGATGATTTTTGATTGAATTAAGTCTTCTGGATCTCTGTCTCTGGAGGAGTCTGATTGCGATTGCTGATTTAAGTCTATATGAACTAACATCCTAGCCATTAAGTATAGTAACATTGAAAAGACTATTATTATGGTTAAATAATGATAAGTATAATAATATTCGAATAACATCTAGAAACACAGGTAAATACAGAAACGTAAAGTCTGGATTTTCGGCGTCTGGATCTAGGTCTTCTAAATCTTGGTCAACGTCAGCTGTTGCATTTGAATTTACAAGTTGATCATAAAAGCTTTTGTACACATCTGGAATAAGGGGTAGTAATTTCAAGAGATCATCTTTCTTGGCCTTGTAGATTGCAAGTGGCTCTGTATATTTTTTGATAAAGAGAGTGCAACTGGACGGCCACGGCGATATTTAAATTCAGAATGGAGAACTCTTCTGTTCCTTGAAGTGATTATTTACAATAAATCAGTCTCTGCGCCTTTGTGTATCTGAGCCATTTGCAGTCGTGCCATAGAAATTTCCGTTTTTCACTATCTTGTTTTCTTTTTACAAAGACACTTTTCAACAAGGCAGCAAAGTCATAAAAATCATCTTGTGGCATTTCAAGCACTTGGAAAGGTTTATTTTTATTTGAGCATCGTATTAATGTCGCCCAATGATGTGGGTAATTCTTCATAATTCTTTTACATCTTTCTACTTTCTGACATTTTTACGTTCGCAAAAACACAAGTAAATACAATTTATCACTGAAAAGCAAGACGTGTTTGTTATTGTAACGGGTCATAAGGAATTAAGACAGCCTATCCTTGGCAATTGTAAATATACGGTTGTAGGGTTGCCGCGGTAAAAAAGACTTTAGTCAACATAAGTCCGTTTGTCCAAACAGAACCAGTTTTACACGAGTTGCGTCTATTAGATCAATAGATATTAAAGCTTTTAGAAATACAATAGACTTATGTCCTTTGGATCCCAACTAAACTGATTAAATTTCATGTCGCCAGTGTACTTAAGTCAATATAGTAAAAATTTGACTTATACCCTTTTTCCCCAACACTAGAGATATAATATCTAGTGATTTTGGAGGTCAAAATGTCGCGATTTAAAATCATTGTAGATGTTCAAAAACATCTACAAACCGTTTTAAAAATAAAAATAAATTTGTTTTTTTTTCTCCTACTTCTCTATCTACTCTGAGATAGCGCG
>NW_027312391.1:0-30901 GCF_040954645.1 Diabrotica undecimpunctata | reverse complement strand
CGCGCTATCTCAGAGTGTAGAGTTAGAATATTAAAAAACTTTGCTAGTAACATAGTGGTGTTTTTTGTTACTATGTGCAAAAAAAGTTTTTTTTATAAGAATTGAAATGTATGGTAGCTTCGAACTTGACACGTAAAGGCTTACCCAAGGTTAATCGAAAAACCCAATGCAACTACATTTAAAAGGAGGTAATTCTTTGAAATGTCGGCAATAACTAAATTTTTGATTTTGAGATAGTTAAATGTGAGGTTCTGTTTAAGGCCCTTTTAATTTATTGTTGAAGTATATTGAAATTATATACGAATCCAAAAATATTAGAGAAAGTCCTAGCAAAGGATTGAAGTGTTTCCGGTAGTTGATACCAACCTGGTTAGTGATGACTCACGTAGAAATTTTGGGATCTCTAGGCTTCTGCTGCGGAAGATGCGGTCGTGACTTCTAACGGTTGTAGAATGTAAACCTGTTTTAGGCTGCTGTTTGTGTTGCGGATGGCGAATCTTATTTCCCTTGCAATATCCTTCCAGTTTTATATTTTATATTTAATTATAACGCTAGAAAAATATATGTGCATTCAAATTTTGTCGCAATGCTATGGTTTTACTAGTTTTTGATAAAATTAGAAATTCAGACAACAACAAACAAAGTGTAAGGTGTCTATCATAACTTAAAACTTTTCAAATAACGAGTTTTCTGTACAATAATATTTTTGTAAACATTTTTTACATGTGACAAGTAATGAGGCTGCCTATTACACTAAATAATTTTTTTCAGAATCTCTATTAAGATATCGAATTTCTATATTTAAATTATATCTTCATCTACATTTGAATTTTATCTAAAATATATCTAAAATATATCCAAAATATATCTAAAAAATTCTGGTCAATTAGAATCAAAATAAAGAGAGGGGTTAAAAATAAGAAGAAGACAATTAGGATACGTAAATGGTGATGAATTGGATATACATTAAGAAAACTAACATCAGCTACTTCTAAAATAAAACAACCTTGCATTACAAAGTTACAGCAAAAAGAAAAAAAGTTAGAACAACACACATGGAGAAAACCAATAAGACCTAAAATACACATCCACAAATTAAAATCTACAAGAATATCTGTGAAAAGACAAAACCTAATTATAAACAATTTTGCAAATCGCTATATGTGTAGATTATATAAAAATATCTCAACAATTTTTATCAGCATTATCAAGTATATTGTTAACAATCTTTTTTTATTATTGAAAACTACAGTAATATCATAATAACATTGTAATACAGATGTTCCAATAAGTAAACAGCAACGATTATCCAAGTATAAAACATCAAAATTCCTTTAGATCAATGCCCGATAAAATAATCTGTTACATCTCGCAATAAACAGTACAGTAGAAGTGGGTTAAATCGTTCCTTTTAATGATTCGATTTCTTAGTATTACCTTTACAGAATAAAATTGCAGATTTTAATTATTAACTACGTGGACGAGGATAATATTTGGTTGCATTTTGTAGAAGAATATGGGATTAAACATAAAAGAAACATTGAACTAATTAAACGAATATAATACATTCTGCGAAGTTTTGCTATGTTGCCAATGTGTTAACTCATGATAACAATAAATTTCCATTAGTTACATTGTACATAATATTTAGGATTTAATAAAAAATATAAATATAATGTCATGTTTTACTATGCTTTATTAGTGTTATCTTGCTAACTTCAGTAACCCAGTGCTGTTGGATTTTTGAAGATGTCAATAAAAGACATTCTTTGGGATAAAATTTAAATATTTAAATTTTCGCAGCATAGTACGATACTTTTCTTAGTCAAAAATAGACAATTTCTATTAGCGATTTATTTATATTTATTATATTTAATAATGAAAAATGTTTTAATATTAATTTATTTATTTACATTATAGTACAATATTTCAAGAGTATTTTCTGAAATTTTGGTACTAAAATGTTAAAAATCTAGCCAATGACAGCTAATTTTCTAAGATGCAAAAAAGAAAAATCACTTTGCGGTGTTCATCGTAACTTATAACTGCATTATGTATTGACAAATACCAAAAAGATTTCGCTTATGAGTTTCCCTAGATCTCATCGTCGAGATATTTTTTTTGTACAGCCTTTTTGTCCGCTCTAGTAATTCGATTGTTATCTGCTACACGTGCATAATTATGAGATCTTGACCGTATACTAATTTCCTATATGAGCACTTATTCCCCACACTCACCTCACGTACTCACCTCACTCACTCATTAACCTTACTCACTCACTCACATCTCTCAACTCACTTATTCACCACTCACTCATCTCACTCACCTCACTTAACTCACTCACCTCACTCACCTCACTCACCTCACTCACTCACCTTACTCACTCACTTCACTCACTCACCTCACTCACCTCACTCATCTCACTCACCTCACTTAACTCACTCACCTCACTCAACTCACTCACCTCACTCACCTCACTCACCTCACTTACTCCCTAAATGCCTATAACTCCATCAATTTTGCTCCGATCACTTTGAAAAGAGTTTGAAAAGATCGAATAAAAAATGCAAAAAATACCCTACGTCCCCTTAATGGTTACAAAATATTTAAAATAATAAAAAATAGTTTCAAAATTAGAAAATACATTAATTCTAAAAAAATACTCAAACCCAAAATCAAACAAAATTTCGAAAACTATATTTTCAAATTGTATCTGCGAATAATTTACATTTCCTTATCAATTTACATTTCCCTTAAAATATGCTCAGTTTCATTTTTTATTAGAAACAGTAGCTTTTGTTTGACAAGATATGGCTATAACAGAAGCATAAATGGTTTTTTAAGACTTTGTGTTGTTCATCATTGTAAATTTCATTGTCGGTTTAGATTAGAAAGTCAATATATCTTCGCAGTATTCAAAATTTATTACTGCTATATCAGGAAAAATTATCATATTATCAAGTAATAAGAATGCTAAAGTAAAATTAATGACAAAAGAACCGTAAAAAACCGTAATCAACCTTAAGCTATTCCGTCTAGTCATTTGAATGTTGTTTTAAAGATATTTAAGTATAGGTTTGATTTTAGATTTTATAACTAAATTATTTACTGTATAATGCAAAATGCACGCTGTAGAAAAAGGTGTAGATTATGCTGAGGGATAGATAACGGCAACAAATTAACATTTTAATGGGCGGAGAAAATATTGGAATACGGGTCTTTTAAGGATCCGGATCGACGGGCCTAAATCAGTCATTACTTCGGATCTTGGGTGTATCAGAACAATCTTTTTCAATGGAACTATCGTCTGACTTTACTACTGAACTACAGACTTTATTGTCAACGTACCAAATATACGTGTATATACCGGGTGGTGAATCGCCAAACGGGCCATAGGGAATTCAATGGGAAATTCTAAATTGTTGAATTCCTGCTTCCCTAATTATTTTACATCAAAAGTCATAAGAAACTATTTGTAGAGGACTGAAATATGTAATAAAAACAAATGTTAAAATTGTTCTACGAATTAAATGTATTCCAAAATACATTTTTCGGGCCACCCCTTAAAGTCAGGCCACACGAGGTACAAAAATGTGTATGACATGTTGCGTTTGGTCGTATTGATGATTCTGATATTTGATTCTTATATTACAATTACATCTGATTAAATCAGCAATTCTGGATTAAGCAATCTGGATTAAGCAATTTTTACTATAAATCTTTCAAATACGAATGCACTATGTGAATTTTGATTTTCATGACCAATTTTTTGTAAAACTGAGTTGCTTTTTTTACCATCGGAATTGTATTGCTTCACATAAATTTTTTTTAACTCTAATAAGAGATGCCATTTTTTATTTGGCATTCTCGTTTTAGTTTAAAAGAACAGTTTTTTCTTCTAAGAGCATCTTTGTTCTTACAGATATGGACTGATGCTGTTGTGTAAATACAAAATGAAACGTTTCCGCTAATATATGGAATAGTTAACATCTTAGCTTGTTAACATCTTTTTCCTATATTCTGACTGAGATCTTCAAGAGTTACAGTGTGAGAGAGATTTCACCCCACTCCATTATTTTTTCATTGCTTATATATTATATAGGGGCAGGTTACCTACTGTACCGTTTCTAACGGATATTTAATGTAAAAAGTAATAAGTTCAGAATAACATAATTTTTGGGTATAAAAATTGTTATCAGACAAAAATAATAGCTTTAAAATTATTATTATTCTTTTAAAGAAGATGGCATAGGTTACGGATCGCATTCCGTTAGGGAAATCATAGACAAGTCATAATAATATCGAAAACCGGTTCTTGCGAATTAAAAATCTGGATCTTTCATCCATCACTACTCAAAACTTGTCATTGGATTCTTGTAAAAATCTGGATGTTTGATCCAAGGTTAATCGTAACTTGTCATTGGATATTAAAAGATCCGAATCAACGAGTCTAGGCTCGTTCAGGGACCCGTACTAGTGATCAGGTAGGCTCAGTCAGTCAGGTACTTAGGTACTTAGGTATTAAGTACTTAATCGATATTTTCTTAAATTATAATGTAATTTTGTGTCATATGTAATATTTGATTTTAAGTTTAAAAATGATACATACTGTTTTTTAATATATAATAAATTCATATCAGTTAATCTGTCATTTGTCTTTCATGTGTATATTTTAAAGTCTCTTTCAAACTGTTCTAATTTCAATAAGGATAATTATGTACATTATTAACCTTATTATTTATGTAAATCAACTACACTTGTCCGATTTTGATCATAATCCTTCCTCTAATTTCTTCAAATCTTTCTTGTTTCTTGTTATATTGATCTACTTCAGGCCTTTAATTTTTTAGGTCGTCTGTTCATCGCATTTGTGATCTTCCTAGCCCTCTCCTCTTTTCTTAATATCTTAATTGTACACTTATAATATTTTACCTTTCATCTGCGTATCCAATGTAGTCCTGCAAGTCACTTATCTGAAGACGAGAAGTGAACGAGAAGAAGAAGCTAAAGACGAGAGTGATGTAGGCTATAAGCTTAGAAAACTGGAAGAGTAATACACCAACTGAGGCCTAACAATTAATATACAAAAAACCGAGTACTTGGTTGCAGGAAAAAAAACCAGAAAGCCTACAAATTGAACTAGGAACTGTAAAATCAACTGAAACTTTCAAATTCTTGGAAGTTCAAATAGCATAAAAAGCATGGAGTAATGAAGAAATACATTTCAGGATTGACCAAGCAAGATCAACCACTAAAGAGTTACACGGACTATTGTGAAGTATAT
The DNA here is from genome assembly GCF_040954645.1 of Diabrotica undecimpunctata. Taxonomy (NCBI): domain Eukaryota; kingdom Metazoa; phylum Arthropoda; class Insecta; order Coleoptera; family Chrysomelidae; genus Diabrotica; species Diabrotica undecimpunctata. The sequence continues at coordinate 25,617 of NW_027312391.1, read as the reverse complement.
AAATAAAATATAAATATAAATAAAATATAAAAATATTTTATAAAACAATAATGTTGTACAGCCCTGAACTCTAAGAAATATATTAAAGAATCAAATAAAAAATTAAGGCCTAGCAATGAACTATTGAAGACGATGTTGCCGTATCAGTAGACTCGATAGGGTAAGGAACGAAGATATTAGAGAGAAATGGAAATTGGTCTAGACATAATAGACACAATTGAAGCCAAAATACTAACCTGGTATGGACACCTGGAAAGAATGCCTGAAAATAAAATGGCTAAACAGATACAAAATGGACTACGCCCACTAAAAGAAAACGAGGTAGACCAAGACAGTCCGGGAGAAAAGATGTCGAAGATGCAATGACCGCCAGAGATTTAAAAACTGAAGATTAATTTGTCAAAAACGCTGGAAATTAGGATGTTAAACGGTGCCAGCTGTAGAAAACTCGCATATGATATATATCAACGTATTTGTCTTCTTATCCTGTCTTATAGTTAGCTATCTAGTATTGGCCTTCCCATCTAGTCTCTTTGTGCTTTCCTTATTTTATCAATATTATCATGTGTAAAATACATACTTCTGATCCATAAGTAAAAACGAAGAGCACATATTGGATAAAAGCTTGTGTCTTTAAATATCTTGAGAAATTTTTTGTTTTTAAGAATACAACCCAACGCCACCCAAGCAAGTCTTCTTTTTATTTCTGTAGTTCGATTTTGTTTGTTTATTTTAAATAAGGGTTGCCCCAAGATATGTCTTCATTTACCTTTTCTATTATCTGTTTTCCTATTTTAATAGTTAGTTCTCCTTACCATATGTCATCGTCTTTGTTTCGTATAATGTATTTTAACTCCTACATTTGTAGTTTGTTTTACTAGTTCTTTGATCATGTCATGGAAATCGTTAAAGGCAGTTTGCTGTTAGTACTATTATCGTCTGCATACGCTATCAAAATCTTGCTGTCAATATCATGCTACAAAAAGAAATATGTGGTATTCGATAGCCTTATAAATTACAATTTTCATTAGTAAATGGTCATTTGTACTAAATCCTTTTCTGAATTTGGCTCTACACCTTATTTTAGCCTATTTAATTGGGACATCCATATTTTTGTAGTATATTATTACTACTAATTAAAATTTTAAATTTAAGAAACAATTAGCACTCCATAACTCGAAGTGTTCGTTCAGTTAGTTGCTATTAGATGCGATTCTTTCTCTTCATCACTTGACATAAATTATAAAAGGTGCGTCAGATACGGTCCTCGGATCACATTCGATCCGGATCGTAAGAGATCCGTTATTATTTGGAGGGTCAGCGAAAAGAGTCGAATGTCGGACAAAAAGTTTATTCGTTCGATGTTCGCTGACATCCTGGTTCCATTGAAGCCATTAAATGAGACAGACGCACCTCTACATTGAAATACTGATAAATCCAAGTGCTAGATAACTTTGGCAACGCCGCATCGTAGTATCTTCGGTAAACATTAAAATAATTGGCGAAGGAACATCGACGCCGTAGTCTTAACGTATGAGCAATTTTGCTACCAGTGTTGCTTGGTTGTAGTTGACGCTTCTATTTTCCGGGTTTATTTTGTTATTTAACTGCTACAACTAATAATAGACTGACTACAGGAGAGGCGTTGCTCCGTTTTATCGCAAATAATATCGATGATATCCTCGTTACAGTTGTGCTTTTAAAATCGCCGTTATTTTAATGCACTGCACTCCACGAATCACATACAATTCCAAAAATACGAGGGAATTAAATAAAGTGCTATTAATTTTTATACAGTATTTTATAAGATAACAATTTAATAGTTTGATGTAATCAATGTTATTAATTTTAGTTATCAAATCTAAGACATCTTTATTTTCTCTTCTTTTTAATAACATTGTCTATACATCTTGGATGTTGGTTATTATTTTTTGCAATCGAGCTACGTTATTAGGGTGTTTAAGAATTTCTCCTGGATTAATATTTGTTTTATCGGTGTATATCTAGCTCATACCACTTAACACTTCACATTCTATCAACACACAAGTACTATTTTTATGGCCATTTTCAGCTTCAGCGTCAGTGAAGATCCATTTAAACTAAATAAAAGCTTCCTGTTAAAATTAATAATTACTTTCTTATTAATTTTAATGTTTGTTTGTTATGTTTGTTGTTTAGAATTTGGTTTATCTATGCATTTTTAAATATACGCCTGTAGTGCCTGTATGTGTTGATGCCCATACTTAGAAATATTGATCTAGTTTTCTGAATTTTTTGTTTACTGTTGTTTTAATGTATCCTCTCCACTTTTGAAATTATCCAGTTGTTCCTCCTTTGTGAAGGTCACACTTTATCCATATTACTGTAATAATAGAACAGAAAAAGAATAAAAATAGTTTAAAAAGTTTTTTTATTTCAATTATTCGGTTAAACACTTTTTCAGGTTTTCAGAAAAGTTCATGTTTGATCACACTTCAGGTAGATATATATTTTAAACGCAGCAGTTTAAAATAAAAAAAAAACACAGTTTCTTTGAATTGGAAGCCTAATCGAGTAGGCCAATGAATGAGTTAAGCTGGGTTCACATGGCACTGAACTGCACATTTTTTACAGTACATATTCAGTATTGAATGGGATGTAATTCCATATGCTACCATAGATCGATAAATACAATACAGTTACCGTTCATTCGATTTGCCTAAGAACATATTGAGCGCGTCGGTTTTTTTTGCAGTAAAAGTCTCGGATGAACGGTGATATGTATAAAATAGGCATCACCATTATTTGTTATACTATAAAAACGTGCAATACATTGTCATGTGAACGAGGCGTAATAATGTGATGAGGGATATTGGTAAACGATTTGGTAAACGCTCATTCACTGATCCCACTGGAAGCCGTTAAGACGCTACAAAACCGTAATATAGAGAGCCTTTAAACACCGCTTCCAATCTGGATGGCGAAGTCTCAATGATAAAGCATTTTAAGTTAGCATTTTGTAGTCTATTCCCAAAGGATATATCAAAAAAACTAATATTATACAAAGGAAAATGGTATCACGATAGTTGTTAACTTGTGTTACTGAGGGATCCGCTCAAAACTAATCTTCTCCTCCTTTTTGTTACGGTGATAGTGTAAATGCTTGATTTTAGTGATGGTAACAGCTTTAAGACTGAATTTTAGTATGTTATATGGTTATATGTATAGGGGTATCCTCAGTTATCGGTTACATACAACAACTTGTTCAATTAAAAATGTAAAAAAACAAAAGAATAATTTTTTCGATTGTCATTCCAATTCGCCTTTCAAAAGGTTTCAGAACCTTTACCTTTACAAAAATTTTCAAAACTACCTTCATTTTTTTTTTAAATTAAACTCTGTATATTTTTGCTCTTAACAAATTGATACTTGTAGATACAAAAGCATATCTTTATCAATACTGGATTTTGAAGGATATTGGTTCATATTCTTTTTCTTTTTGATATTTTTAATATAAAAAAACTGCTTACAACTTCTGAGTATAGTAATTGTTTTGAAATAACGTGCTTATTTAATCATATATATATATATATATATAAAATCATACTGAGAGCAATATATATATATATATATATATATATATATATATATATATATATATATATATATATATATATATATAATCATACTGAGAGCCTGGAATGAGGAACAAATCCCAGAAGTGTGGTGTATTGGGATCGTTTGCCCGCTACACAAAAAGGGTGATGAATTAGAATGTAGAAACTATAGGGGAATAACCCTCCTTAATACAGCATACAAAATATTTTCGAGTATTTTATATGGTCGCCTGAGTGCATATTCAGAGGAGCTTCTTGGCGAATATCAAAGTAGTTTTAGGTCTGGTCGATCAACAACAGACCAGATCTTTGTGCTAAGGCAAATACTGGAAAAAACCAATGAATTCAATATCGACACACACCATCTTTTCGTAAATTTTAAATCGGCCTATGATAGTGTCCTAAGAAATAAATTGTATGAAGATATGGATGAATTCCACATCCCCGATAAACAGAGAAAATTGGTTAAGGCTACAATGCGTAAAGTTGTTTGCAAAGTCGAAATACAGGGCGAACAATCACAGGCATCTGAAACGCATGTTGGGCTGCGACAGGGAGATGCGCTGGCGTGTCTCCTTTTCAACATAGCTCTTGAAAAGGCGGTCAAGGATGCCCAAATAGACAACAGAGGAAACATTTTTAATAAATCATCCCAAATTTTGGCATATGCAGATGATGTTGACCTAGTTGCCCTCACAACACGCAAGCTAGGAGAAATGTATACCACCTTGTCAAACGCCTCAAAAAATATGGGCCTGCAAGTAAATAAAGAAAAAACTAAGATAATGGCATCAACACCCAACAATAGAGCCAGAAACATCGGCCACCAATTCACGGTTGATAATTCTACCTTTGAAGTTGTGGACAAATTCACATACTTAGGCAGATATAAACATATACTTGGTGGTAAAGACGTAGTATCCTTTATAAAAATAGGAAAACTAAGATGGGCAGGACATCTGGCAAGATCACAGCAGAACAACCCTCCTAGAAGAATCCTTATGTCACAAGTGTAGGGTTTTTTTTATTTAAAATAATCCTCAAATCTTGGTCAAATACGTTTGATTTGGCCCCTCTTTGTAAATTATTACTTATTATTTTAAATAAACTTCTTTTTATTTTTATTCTTTTGAGAACTACAACATTTTAAATATTTTTTTTTGTTTCAGGTAAAAATTAAAATATACCTTCAATAAAACATAAGTCATCTGCTTTGAGGTAAGTAAATTTGACTAGGAAATGAAGAAGATCAATGTATTGATTCTACATTTTTGTTGAAATGCTTTTTTAAATGTTTTTAGTTCATATTTGCCTCTTCCTTCTTCTTTCTAACAATTAGTATTTAATCTCGAATATACATCTCCATAAGGTTTGCATCTGTTTCTTGCAGATAAACTTTTGACTAAACTTGACTATAAAGCAGTAAAATCCCGGCAAAGTTTTTAGAAGGCACATATGTACTTAAACAGTTATATAAACAATTCTCATGTCCTTCGAATCGGTACTGGGCCGATGTGTTACAGTTTTATAAACACAATAAACTCAACTACTCTGAGATAGCGCGTTTACTCAGCACATACTACAAAAGTGTGGCATAAAATATTTCGTTAGCTTGTGATACAGAGAGACTGCCAAATAGTCTTAAGACCCCAAACGATAACCTACATACAATCTAGAAGTCCATTTGAGAAGACCTTCAAAGAATAGATAAGAGGAAAGATAATTTTTAAATAAAACCAAAAAAATTTCATCAGATATGAAATGATAGAAGAGAAAGCGGTATTCTAAAATTCAAATAAGCATAAAGTCTTCATGGTGAATATAAAATACCGGAATAAAATTATTCAATATTGCCAGATATAGAGTTAGGAAACTAAAAGACTGGCAGAATTCAGTAGAGCAATGGTCAATCATGGCGAGTTTGTTTGGCTACGTAAATCATGGCAATGGAACAGTGATGGGCACAATTATATGTGAATACTTATCAGTAAGTAAAACTATGCAATACTAAACTTCAGATCTTTTCGCCGATATGTAAGTCAAGCCGAAAATAAGTAATTTCGCGCATCTCGTCCTTAATGACGTTTGCTGTATATCCAAAATGAAAAAGGTTGTTGAATGCCTAGATACCAAAGGACATGATTTTTGACAGAATATTAATCAATGCAATTGAGTAGAACAGAAAAAGATAGTAACATTATTGTTATTTTAATGTTTTAAAATAGAATAGACCGATTTCCGAGGTGGACTGTATACCATGCTTATAAGCAATATAAACATAATTGTCAATCACGCTCAAGTTATGTGTCAAATAAAAGCTTAAATTAGAGGATAAATCTACGCGTATCTTCCAATTTTGTTAGATAATAAAAAAACTACATAGGAAAATGTGTAGTGTAGAGAGGTTTGACTTCGAATTATGTTCATTATCCAAAGATCATACGAATCATATATTACTGACTTAAAATTTAATGTATTGTAATGTACCTACTTTTAAATAGTACGTACTTGTACGTATCAATTTGTATTTTAGTGACTACACAAAATATTTTAAACTACATATTATGCTAAATATTTATTTTTTTTCCTTCTTCTTCTTCTTCTTCGCGTGACTAGGATTACTCCTGTTTGTCTGCCTCTTATTCTGTTTCAGTCGTTGTTGACTGTACATTATCTTTCCACGTTTTTGGCGGGCCTTCCAACGGGTCTTCTGCTGTACGGCTTGTTGTTTTTACAGATGTTCGCTAATCTATCTGGTCCCATTCGGTTTACATGTCGTTCCAGTTTTTTTTTTCTGTTAATATTTTGAATTTTGCATTGTCGCGTATACTTCTGTTGGTTTGTCTGTCTCTTAATGATATCCCGCTATTGTTCTTAATACTTTCATTTCGATATTGTTGATTGTTGTTTCGTCTTTCTTGTATCGGTCCTTGTCCCCGCTGCATATGTTAGAATTGGTCTTACTGTTGTCTTGTATACTTTCATTTTGATTTCCGTGGTCAGATATTGTTTCTCCATATGGTTTCATTTAATGGACAAAGCGTTCTCATTAAAAAATATGTCTTAAAAATATCTTAAATGTCTTAAACAAAATGGTACCTACCAAACTTCTCCTACGACAATGGAATTACTGGCACAGGACCGACAAACATGGAAGGCAATAGTAAACGCGGCAAAGACTCACGAAGAGTTGTAGCGCCTCATGAAACTTCTCCTACATATTCCCAAACCCAAACACAATTTTTTGTGGATTTAATGGTTCTTCAGTAAAAAATGATGTTTTTCGGATGACCACCCACTTATACTTACTTAACTTAACTTATTCAGATAAGATATAGAATTAGGTTTCATCTGAAAAAGACACTGTACTAAAGATACCATTCTGTCAATTGTTTTTGGTATTATTTAATCACTGACAAAGTTCTCCTGACAAAACCTACTCGTCGTTGATACTCTACTGGAAGCAAGCTCCTGAAATATTGCAATTTGTAAATTCTCTATCTCTATCTATACAGCCCTTGCTGTCCAATTTTGGAATAGGCCTTCTCTTCTTCTTCCACGTCTCTCTATTGTAGGCAGTTTGTATCCACTTCGGGCCTGCGTGTTTCTTCAAGTCATCTGACCATCTCCTTTGTGGCCTTTTTTTTCGGTTGTAAACTATATGGTCTCCAGTCTATATCATCTTATTCCATCTGTCGTCTTTTTGTCTTATGGTATGTCCAGCGAACTTTCACTTAAGTTTTGCTATCTACGTTAATACATCGGTCACTTTTGTTTTGTTGCGGATCCAAGTATTTATTTTCTTGTCTGATAGCCTGATGTTCAGCATTTGCCTTTCCATGGCTCTTTGGGTCTTTGCTATTTTTTCCATGTTTTCCTTTGTAAACGTCCAAGTTTGAGAACAGTAGGTGAGAACAGGAAGTATCACATTGGTTGAAGACTCTTGTTTTTTAAATATTTTTGGGTATTTTTCTATTTTTTAGTATATAGTAAAATGATATTTATTTATGTCTATTTAATTTATAATGGCTTGTTCTTATCTTAATTCATTAAAAAGCACAATAACTGATATTAATTTATTTTATCACTAAAATATACATAATTTATTAAAAGGCGAGCGTAAACAATAAATATCGCGAGCGGCGTCTTCAGAATTAACTGTCCTCTCCATATAAGATTTTTCCTTTATATAAACCTCCGTTAGTTCCGGAATTTCCTATAGCAGACTCGAACATAACGGAACGCCATCAAATAAATTAGAAGCAGGTCAACAGCTAAACTAGTTTTTCAACTGGTCGTGGCCCATGACTCATCATTTCAGGTAAATTGCTGCCGGCTAATCGAAGGCTCTCGTGAAATCTACAACAGAATTGAATAAACAAGATGTTTACATGTTTTTTTAATATGACTCATATTGTTTTACGTAACATTGCCCCCCTCTTAAAAGATGGTTCCTCCTGGAACCTTGTCGGGACTAGAACTGGAACGGTATGCTGGTATCGGCAACTGGACCCTCTTTTACAACTTCCAGTTGTATAAAAATGACAAGGGACGGTTTTCTCTCCGCACCAGTAACTATGCGGATTGCAACAGACTAACACCTGGACTTCGGTGTCTTTAAAGATCTCCTCCACCATATTTAGGATAACCCTCCAATCTAATTGGCGGCACTCCAACTTTGGCATGGCTAACTTTTTCACGTTCGGACTCTAGTACGTGCTCTCTCATTGAAGTAAGGCTTCCACAATCTCGGTAGGTAGGTTGGTCACGGGCAGTGTCTTTTGTTACCAGGTAGAAAAGGTAACGTGATGCATCTTGGAGTTTCAAGGTTTTACCGGAGCTGGCACCTGGCATTGAAGTTCTGCAACTCGACCAAACTTCCTTCGAAAGACGGATGCCAACCCTGGTGCGTCTTTGATACTGGCCGGGATGGTAAGGGCCAGCGAGTAGTCATCGGGAGCGTGAGTAGATCTTGCTTTTCTTCAGTGGTAACACCATGTCTCGCTTTACCCGGTACCTCCATAGGCACCCATGGAATTCCTCAAACGTGAGGTCAGACACATCGTGGACTTGGTTTACTTCCACTTCTTCATCTACGTCGTGGTCACCTCGAAAGACGCCAGCCGGTTATGGTGTACTATCATCGGCTTTCCCCTCGGAATCTTGCTTATTCGGTAGATGACATCGTTGATCTTCTCCATAATTAGGTATGGGCCTTCCCAAAACTGCTGCAATTTGGGAGAAAACAACCTTTTCGCTTCTTGGGATTATAGAGCCAGACCTTGGTCGTTCTTCTTAAAGCAACCCTTTTCGGCTTGTGTATCGTACCGTTTCTTCATTCTGTCGCTAGCGATCTGAAGGTGGGATCGGACCCAACTCATGTACATCGTCCATTCTTCTTCGTAATTCGATCACATAATCTTCACCTGCTACATCTTCATCCAGGTCGACACCCAAACTCTAGATCACAAGGTAGTCGCATTTCGCGTCCGAATAGGACTTTGGCTGGTGTCTGGCCTGTTGATTCGTTAACAGCAGATCTGTAGGCCATTGTGAAGAACGAAGGTATTGGTCCAGTCTCGCTGATGATCGGACACCATCTTTGTCAAATACTTGCCGACTGTCCTATTCATCCGCTCTACCACACCATCAGATTGCGGATGATATGCTGTAGTTCTTGTTTTCTTCATGCCTAGTCTATCACATATTCCTTGGAATAGATCGCTTTCGAAGTTCCTGCCTTGGTCACTATGTATCTCCAAAGGCACTCCAAATCGGCTGATATATTCTTGGATCAACTTATCTGCAAACGGTGGCGGCCTTCTGGTCTGGAAGTGCGTAAATCTCGACCCACTTAGTAAAGTAATCCATTACTACCAGCATGAACTTGCCTCCATTTTCACTTTCTGGAAATGGCCCAGCGATGTCCAAAGCTATTCTTTCAAACGGGCTTCCTACATTATATTGTCTCATAGGAGCTCTCCTTTTTCGGTAAGGCCCGTTACTCGTGGCACAAATAGTACATTTCTTACACCAGTCTTTTACATCGTCGGAACTGTTCATCCAATAAAACCGTTCCCGAATTCGCTGAAGGGTTTTCTTTACACCAAAATGCCCTCCTGATGGACTGTCGTGTAACTGACGAAGTACTTCGGCTATTCTGCTCTTTGGGTCACCAACTGTCTTCTCTTCTCTGAACCGTCATCATTTTCCAGGACTCGTTTGAGCAAGCCATCTTCGATGATAAAATGAGTCCCACTGGGCCCAATACATCTTAATACTAGAGCATAGGTTTGATATTTCCTGCCAAGGTGGTCGACGGTTTTCCTCTTTCCATTTTCGGATTTTCTGTATAACTGGATCTCTCTCTTGTTCTTCCCTTATCTTAGTAGGCGTCCAGTCGTCGTTGACAATCGTCGTTCTTAGCACTGCTGCTTCCTTGGATTCCGTTTTGTTGCAGTGGGAACACTCTGCTGGGCATGGCCTTCTGGAAAGAGAATCAGCGTTTCTATGGCTAACTCCGGCCCGGTGCTCAATCTTAAAATCGTATTCTTGGAGTCGTTCGATCCACCTGGCTATCTGACCCTCTGGATTCTTAAACTGCATCAACCACTTAAGGGCGGCATGGTCGGTTCGGATTAGAAACTTTCTGCCATAGAGATATTGATAGAAGTGCTCTACTGATTTCACTACTGCCAGAAGTTCTCTTCTCGTGACGCAATAATTCCGTTCAGGTTTTGAAAGAACTTTACTAAAATATCCGAGAACTCGTTCCTGTCCTCCTTGAATCTGAGACAGCACTCCTCCAATTCCCACATTACTTGCATCCGTATCTAAGATGAACTCTCCTTCTGGCAGAGGATACCCTAAAATTGGTGCTGTTATTAAATGCTTTTTCAACGTCTCAAAGGCATTTTGGCAGTCTGTATCCCAGCGGTATTCTCTTGCTTCCTCTGTAAGTCGCGTTAATGGCTTAGCGATATCTGCAAACTTCTTAATAAACCTCCGGTAGTAAGTACATAGTCCAAGAAAACTTCTCACTTGATGTTTGTCAGTTGGTTTTGGCCATTCCTTAATGGAATCGATTTTTCCCTTATCCACGGCCACTCCTTCTTTACTGACTATATGACCCAGATAATTGACTTTACCTTGAAATAGCTGGCACTTCTTGGGGTTTAGCATCAAATGGGCAGCTTTAAGTCGATTAAAAACGTTTTCTAAATTCCTCAAATGATCTTCGAATGTCTCCCCCAAGACGATTATGTCATCTAAATAAACCAGGCATGTTTTCCAAGATAACCCTCTCAACACATTTTCCATAAGCCTCTCAAATGTCGCAGGAGCATTACAAAGTCCAAATGGCATAACGTTGAATTGCCACAATCCAGATCCTGTGGTGAAGGCTGTCTTTTCTTTATCGACTGGGTCCATTTCTACCTGCCAGTATCCAGACTTCAAATCTAAAGTAGAAAACAATTTACTTCCAGCCAATGTGTCCAATGTGTCATCGATCCGAGGCAGAGGATAACTATCTTTCTTGGTAACGTTGTTCAGCAAACGGTAGTCCACACAGAATCTCGTCGTTCCGTCTTTCTTCTTAACCAGGACCACGGGAGAGACCCATGGACTCGTAGAAGGTTCTATCACTCCGTCTTTCTTCATTTCCTGAACAATCGTTTCAGCTTCCTCTCTTTTCGCCTGTGGTAATCGTCGAGCTGTTTGACGAATTGGCTTAGCATTACCAGTATCAATTTTATGCTTAACAACCGTAGTTCTTCCCGTCTTTCCTCCTTTCGGTACGAAAATATCACGATACTGCCGAAGAAATTCCCTTAATTTCCTTTTCTCCATCTGATTTAGAGACTGTCCTGCAACTGCAACCATTTGGTCGAATTTATCGTTGGAATTATCAGATGTTGTCGCCTGACGGATTATGGATGTCACAGGTACACAAGTTCCTACTTTTGTCTCTTTCTTTATGGTCACTGGGTAGTCGTTGACATTGATAAGTCTCACAGGAATTTCCTTAGCCGAAGTCACCAATTCCTTTCCAATTATGATTCCACGGCCAACCTCATCGTCGTGGTTCCAAGGCTCCATCATAACAGGTCTCCCTTCGTCCACAAATCCCTGTAGCCGCGCTACTATGATCGTTTCGCTTCTCGCAGGCACGACTGTATCTTCTGTAATGGCTGCTTGCATAGTGTTGTCATTATGTGGATGGAGAAATACCTCCTCGTTGCCAACTTTGATTACCTTATTCTTAAAATCCAATTGGAATCCATGCATATTCATTACGTCCATTCCTAATATAACATCCTCTTCGATGTCATCAACTATAACAGTATGGACGAACTTTTCTGCTCCAATTCCCAATTGTACCTGGATTTCTCCATGAATGTTAGCATTTTCACCTGTAGCGGTCCGAAGTCGCAACCTCGTTGGTAACAGTTTCTTTCGGCTGTTAATAATACAATGTAATAAATGATATTTATTTATGTCTATTTAATTTATAATGGCTTGTTCTTATCTTAATTCATTAAAAAGCACAATAACTGATATTAATTTATTTATCACTAAATATACATAATTTATTAAAAGGCGAGCGTAACAATAAATATCGCGAGCGCGTCTTCAGAATTAACTGTCCTCTCCATATAAGATTTTTCCTTTATATAAACCTCCGTTAGTTCCGGAATTTCCTATAGCAGACTCGAACATAACGGGAACGCCATCGAATAAATTAGAAGCAGGTCAACAGCTAAAACTAGTTTTTCAACTGGTCGTGGCCCATGACTCATCATTTCAGGTAAATTTCTGCCGGCTAATCGAAGGCTCTCGTAAAATCTACAACAGAATTGAATAAACAAGATGTTTACATGTTTTTTTAATATGACTCATATTGTTTTACGTAACAATAGGAAAGTTTTCCGAAGGTTACCCAAGCCAACCGTATCCTTCTCTTTATTTCTCCGGTCTGATTTTCTTTATTTAATTTAACTAGTTGTCCCAAATATACATATTCTTTTACTTATTCCATAGTTGTTTGTGCTTCTGTTCTGTGTTCTGTGTTTTGTTGATTCGCTATTTAATTCATCCATCATATTTTGTAATTCTTTTCTTTTATCTGTTATTAATACAATGTCGTCTGCATATCTCAAGTGATTCAAGTATTGGCCATTTATGTTAATATACTCGGTTCGCTATCTCCAGTCCGAACTGTCTAGTGAATTTAGTAATTATTTTTTTGCGAAGTTAGTTACTTTTTGACAGACTCGAAGTGGCCGGAAATTACTATACAACCAAGCACACGTACTTATAGCCAATATTAATAGTAAACAAACTAAATAGTATATAAAATAGAACTTTACAAATTACCGACAATCAATATTTATTTATTTGCACCATGTATACTAAATAGTTATGTTAAATTATAACAACTAAAATATATCTTTTAAATATATACTACCCAAAATGTTATGGGTTTAGTATACACTTCCACTATTAAGAATAATTCTTCTTTTTTTTTCAAAGAAAGAAGTCTGCAATAGTAGTATACTTGAGCTATTAATACTGAGAAGTAGGAATTGTTGTGTTGTAGGTTTCCGACAATGAATCTGTCAAAATATGCCCGAGCTAAGCCAATGTAGTTTACCCCGTTTTTCCCATTGTAATTTCCTCATAAAGTCTACCAAAGCTTGATTGAATAGTTTGTCTACAAATGCCTTTTCAATTAATATTTTTATCGTAAGCAGATGGTCACTTGTACTAAATCCTTTTCTAAAACCGGCTTGCTCTCTTGACTGGTAATTATTTAACTTAGTTGTTAATCTGTTTGTTAGTAGTTTAGTTAACAGTTTGTACATTACATTCAGTAGCGTTATGGGCTTATAGTTTTTCAGATCTTTTCTATCGCCTTTCTTAAATAGTAATAGTGTTATTGCCTAGTTCCATGTGGTGGATATTTGTTTTGTGTTCAATATTTTATTCATTAGTACATAAAGGACTTCCACTGTATTTTTCCCCTCATTTTTTAGCATTTCCACAATTATTCCATCTTTCCCAGGAGATTTGTTATTCTTCATTTCTTTGAGTGCCTTTTTTATTTCATTTTTACTGATTTCTGGTTGTAGGTCAGAGTTAACGTTCTTTATTTTCAGTTGTAACTATAAATTCTATCGAGTTTAAATATTTTTTAAAATAATATGATTGAGATAAATTTGGATTCTGTCCTCTTCCTCCTCATTCTATGAGCCCTTGTCAGGAGCGTAGGTTTTGACCTACGACATCTCAAACAGTCAATATTCTAAGCAGCACATTTGGACAAACGATCAGTGCTAAATTTTCGACCCACACTACCGTTATCTCACACATTTGCAGATGCATTTCGGAATCGAATAGTTCCACTGGATATTCTCTTTTACACCTGTACGAAAGTAACAGTAAGTTTTGTTTTTTAATCGGTGTTAAACATCATCTTAAAAAAACCTTGAAAAATATTACGTTTATAACCAAAAAAAGAGGTATACAATACATTATAGAAAACAATATTGATAATGTCAGTTCATATGTTACGTCATTCAGTGCAGTGACTGAACTATGTGATTTTATTACCTATGTTAATTACGATTTTTTAAGATGGCTCTCTATACTTTAATTGTGGCTTATTATCATACAAATAGTAATTGCTTTAAGATGCCTCAAGAAAATAGCTTCAGAACAATAATAAAAATACAATTGCAGAACAGCTAATTAACGTAAAAGTATTCATAGTACATTTTACTTATTTTTGTTAAAAAACAAAAAATTGTTAAGAACAAGTATTTAGTGTTCAATTGTAGGGACATTTACGGTGACACATGTATAGAGACACATGTTTAAAACAACGAGACTTGCATTAGAGTCTACAACGTGTACCCTTGCGTTAGTTACGCTACTGCAATTAGACCACAAATTAACATGCGGAAGTTGTCAGCTGGTTATTCTTATCGTTTTACTGGAAATATGTATGTATCAAACGCTTTATTATTCTGTTGATTTAGTGTAGATACTTCCTGAATGAATTATACGATCGTTTACTTTATCGCCAATTCGAATTTTGTTTTAGTTAAGATTTAAAATGACTTCCGAGTCAACGGACTAATATTTCTCTATGAGTTATCCTTAAACTTTGAGCAACTCAACGAATATTGGGTCATTAATCGTCACGAATTTCGTTATATAACGGACGGTGTAATACGCGCTGGAACTGAAAAGTGATCTCGAACGTTACTTGACGAATATTGCTCTTGGCGTCACAAGTGCCTCTAAAGTATGAGGTTGGTAATCAACAACACAGTTTTCATTTTCTTCAGCCTCACTCCAACTAATGGTATTCTTATCGTTCCCTATTCTGTGGTTAATACATATCCTGTCTTGTAACTTTTTTCTATTATATATTTCTAGTCTCTACAACAATTATTATTGAATGTAATAATTCAAAAATCATTTTTGAAGTGAAGCTTCTATACTGACGTTGTATTACTTTTTTTCTCCACAGTAAAATGCTGAGGCGAGCGTCACGGAACTAGCGCCACAAGATAGCGTCCTCACGGGTAGCGTCATAGTATAGCGGTTCTTGACATCGATTCACTACTCCCGATTAATTCGTTTCTAGTCATCATATATTTACTCTAAGTAGGTTTAAATAAAAGCTTATGGAAAATAACTAACAAAATATATCCATTGAATGAGAAGTAAAAAATTAAAAGATTCGTAACGATTGTCAAAATTTAATAAAAGTCATAAATGTCATCCGATTAATATCAACATTGAATTGTTTGTTTAAATTTGAATTTGCTTGATATGCACTTCGCTTGTGCCGCTGGTTAATAATCAAACTCCGTGCGAAAACAAAACTGACTTTATTTTGAATTACACAATACATGAATATATAAACGCTTATTAAGTATTATGTCCGCTCGCTCTGAATGCTGTATCACCGATCGCGTCTCGTATTTGAATGCTGTCTTCTTTGGGGTGCCTTTAGGGACTCGTCTTATCTTCACATATGGCATAATATATCTTCCTACGCTACTATGTTGCCGGGTTGTAAAAATGTATAAAATAAACTTGAATTGGATGGAGGCGTGAACATGGCCCCCGCCTTGGCAAACGCTGCCAACAAAATCGTCTGCTAATGCTAAATGTTCAAATGTTCAAACTACACTTAGTCCGAAACGGGTAGCGGACACACCTTGGAAAAAGAACGAGTTATGATACCATTGTCTGTCTTTATCCTAAAAACTCTGGCTACACCATCACTGCCGCGTAAAAGTTCGATCACGCGACCTAACTTCCACCTTAATGGAGGTAAATTGTCCTCTTTTATGAGCACTAACGTGTTTTCCGCAACTTCACCGTTAGTAGTAGTCCATTTCGTGCGTTTTTGTAGTTCGGAGATGTATTCTTTGTTCCATCGTTCCCATATATGCTGAGAAAGCTGCTGAATATGCTGGAATTTTGAGAGCCGATTAACTGGAACATGACGCAAATCTGGATCTGGATTGGTAATAAGTGGTCTTCCGATGAGAAAATGTGCAGGAGTTAATGGGGAGAGATCATTTGGATCACAGGATAAAGGATGAATCTTAATGATGCTTAACTGTTCTTACTCCGCTTTCCCACAGTCCGCCAAAATGTGGAGAATAGGGAGGTATGAAGGACCACGAAATATTATTCTTTAGTAAGGATTCTCTTATCGCGGGAGTGTGCTGCTCTAAAAATTTGCTTAACAATTTTAACTCCGAACTAGCTGCTATAAAATTGGTTCCATTGTCGGAGACCATCTTTTGAGGCTTGCCTCTTCGCGAAATAAATCTTTTAAAGGCCAACAGAAATGATTCCTTAGACAGTTCTGTAACTAATTCTAAATGTATGGCCTTCGTACAAAAACAAATAAAAAGACACATGTAACTCTTTATTAGTTTACAACCTCGACCCTTTCTATCGCGAATTAAGAAAGGGCCCGCATAATCTACACCTGTTACAATAAACGGTGGGCCACCTGCGAGACGCTTGGCAGGTAGGTCACCCATTATTGGCTGAATGGATTTAGATTTTAATCTAAAACATTTTACACATTTGTGCACGGTACGTCGCGCTAAATTTCTTCCTGATAACGGCCAGAAAGTTTCTCTTATAGTTGCAAGTAAAAGCTGAGGACCAGCATGCATAAGATCCTTGTGAAAATGATTAAATATTAACGATGTAACTATATGATCTGCCGCTAAAATGATGGGATGTTTTTTGTCATACGTAAACTCGAAATGCTTTAAACGCCCGCCTACTCTCATGATGCCCTGATCATCAAGATATGGAGATAAATCATTTTGTAAGGTTGGTCCGGCCATTTGAATACTATTTAATGAAATGCCGTTTGTAGTTGGCGCACTACAATCGAACACAACGCGCAAACGTGTCGTCAAAGAATTTTCTTTTAATACTTTATGATGTGGCATAAAATAAAATGTAGTATTTACCCTAAAGTCTGTTGCCGCTTCCGTAATTCTGCATAAACCTTTCATATGTCCTAACTCTTTGTATTCCTGGATGAATTCGCTATAAAGAGCTTTAAGATTGGCATCTTTATTCAACTTACGCTCGAGATTTAAAAATCTATTTTTTGCTTGACGAAATGAATCACCGAGTGAACTTATCGGTTCTTTGAATGGCAATGATACTATGAATTTGCCTGTCGCGTCGCGTTTCACCGTATCTTCGAAATGTTTTTCGCATGCAATTTCTTCGCCCGAGAGTGCAGGTTTTCCATTGAAAACCTCTTCAAGTTCCCAGAACTTACTTAGCTGTTCTGTAACTTCGATTGTGTTTGTGAAATTACACTTAGTTATTCGCTTTTCTGATGCTTTGTTTTGGCTGATATACGGCCCTGCTATGATCCAGCCAAACATTGTTTCTTGCATGAATGGTTTATTTTTACCTAAACTAATTCTGTTTGTGCCCAGTATTTGCCAAAATAGATCACTTCCTATTAACAATTCGACCTTTTGTGGTTTATGAAAATGATTATCCGCTAATTTTAAATGTTTAGGTATGTGCAAATCGCTAATGTTTAATTCAGATGCCGGCACGCACCCCGTAATTTCTGGTATTACGAAACAATTTAAAGTTTTATGAAAAGTTATATCGCTACGCGACTGTATATTTATTTCGCATTTAAATCGAACGGGAGATGCAATATTATTTATGCCCATGACTGATATGTTCGCGCTTGTCGTTTTTAATCTAAGTTTATCGCATAAATGAATGAGCTTTGTGAACCGCAATCTAACAAAGCTCGCACTATGTATGCCTTACCTTGGCCGCCAAAAATATTAACTAATACTGTGGACAGTATAGTTTGATCTGCAGCGCTAACTGCCGAAACTGACAAATTGGTAGTGTTTAAACTACCTTGTATATTATCCGCAGATCGTATATCGCTCGCGTTTTCTACCGGTTGATGAACTAAAGCTGCGTTCTGTTCGCTTGATCTATCTGGATGCAATAACGTATGGTGTTTTGACGCACATTTCTTGCATGTTGATTGTCTACACCGCTTATAGAAATGTCCAGGTTTAAGACAATTCGTGCAAAGATTGACCTGTCTTACTTTATCAAACCTGTCCCTAGATGAAAGTTTTGAAAATTCGCCGCATTGATAAATGGTGTGTTCCCTTTTGCAAATAGGGCAACACTGTGTATTATCCGATTTATTTAAAGTTCCCTGTGATGAATATAGACCGCGAATGTTATGTGAATATTTCGTATTCCGTGAATATGTGAATAAATATTCCGTGTATTTTGTTTTTCAGCTCGATTTACCTCAAGAGATTCTAAGAGGTCCGCCCTTGATTTTAAAAACGTTTTAAAATCATCAAAACTAGGAATTTCATTATGTGTCTTGCTATTCTCCCATGCGCGTAAAGTCGATGTATCGAACTTACAAGAAATAATATGAATAAGGAGTATGTCCCACGAATCAGTAGGTAGCCCTAGCTGCTTTAAACGCGTATAAATGCTTCGAAAAAATGTCAACTAATTGCCGCAATCTATTAGATGACTCTTTATGTATTGGCTCTATATTAAATAAGGCATTAACATGATTGGAAATTAATAATCTCTTATTATCGTACCTTTCCCTAATTAATTTCCACGCAACTGCATAGTTTTCGGCGGTAAACTCTAATGTTCGTATGACCTGCGCCGCACCGCCCTGTAATGAACTTCGTAAATAATGAAAACGCCTTATATTGTCTAAGTACTCATTTCTGTTAACTAAAGATTCAAAAAGATCTGCAAAATCTAACCAATTATTATAATTACCATCAAATTTTGGTAACTCGATAGGTTTAAGCTCAATACAATGCCCTGTATATGAATTCTTAGAGCGCTCACTTGCTTTATCGCTTTCTATACAAGCTACTTGTTGATTATCGCGAATGATTTTTCGCGCTACCCGCTAATTATGAATAATATTTGTTATAGAATTCTTCGCGCTCCGTATATTCATCCTCTAATAATTCAAATTGAACCGTATTTTCTATTTGCCCCTGAACTTCATCGAATTCGCCCTGTAAATGTTCTATATTATTTACCATTTCAATAGCCTGTAATACTTCTAAATCTGAAATCGTTTCACCCTTAGTTATTTTATCATTTAACTTTAATATAAATTTCGAAAATATTGTGAGTTTGCATTTAAAACCGCCCCTTTTTCGCTTTAAATTCTCCATAATTTTATAATGAATTAAACAGTAAACAGAAACAGATTATAAATCGCTTGATATTCGACCCTAACGTTCTCAGAATTATCACATGTGCAGAATAAAGGTACAAAGACTGATAAATAAAAGGAAATGTGAAATGGATATGCTCACCAAAATATTTGTATGTTTATTGTAACAGCTCTAGCCTCCTGGCGCCAAGGATCTGCCTCAACTCGTATAATAGATCTTCACAGATTTTAAACCCACAGTTGTCCAATTATGTAACTGTCTTAAGAACAACGTTCGACAGTCTATAACGCGCTCGGGCCACTATGAATGCACTATTTCGCCCGCTAATTTGATGACACAAATATGAGTTCGGAATTCGGTGAATTTACACTGTTTCAACACAAAAATTTGATGATCCGGCTCGAAGGACC
This sequence comes from Diabrotica undecimpunctata, assembly GCF_040954645.1. Classification (NCBI taxonomy): domain Eukaryota; kingdom Metazoa; phylum Arthropoda; class Insecta; order Coleoptera; family Chrysomelidae; genus Diabrotica; species Diabrotica undecimpunctata. The sequence continues at coordinate 5,835 of NW_027312391.1, read as the reverse complement.
ATGGATTTGCTTGATATGCACTTCGCTTGTGCCGCTGGTTAATAATCAAACTCCGTGCGAAAACAAAACTGACTTTATTTTGAATTACACAATACATGAATATATAAACGCTTATTAAGTATTATGTCCGCTCGCTCTGAATGCTGTATCACCGATCGCGTCTCGTATTTGAGTGCTGTCTTCTTTGGGGTGCCTTTAGGGACTCGTCTTATCTTCACATATGGCATAATATATCTTCCTACGCTACTATGTTGCCGGGTTGTAAAAATGTATAAAATAAACTTGAATTGGATGGAGGCGTGAACAAAATTTTTATAATAATTCTCGTTTTAAAATAATATCATATAACTACAATTATTATTTTTAAACATATTTAGTTTATAAAATAATTAAATTGACTATCAAATGATATTTATTTATATTTTATTAATAATATTTGGTCTGAATTTGACAGGTTTGTCATAAGTAAATAACGTATACTTTGTTAATACGTTAACAGGTGGCGTTAGGAGCAAACATAATAATTTATTGAATTTGTTTAAAATATAAAAAATAAATAAAGAATAAAATTACTTTATTTAATTTTAAATATTTTATTTAAATTTTAAAAATACAGAAAACATAGTATGAAGGTCCGCGCCAGTCGATAGTACCCCCCTACTCTTCCACTTTTTTTAATAATTGAAAGTAAAAACTCTTGAATTAAAAAAATAGTCCAGTCGTCAGAGATTTACCTCTAAAAATCATACAAACAAGCTGAATTTGGCTAAGAATGTCAATTTTGGGACTCCAAAAAATATTTAAAAACGTTTACCACTTCTACCCATCGGTTTCCTCCTAAAATCCCCCTTGCGAGGGGTAAAATCAATTTATTAAGAATCTGCACCGTAGAAACAAGCATAGTAGCATAGTCCATTATCTTTATTTTTTTGGAACACCTGCTTATATTATATAGGGTCTATTAGGAATAATACAAGGTGAAATTTTGAAATTATGGATAATTTTCTTTAAGAAATTAAATAGACAACCAAATATATTAATACTTAGTTTTTAGCTTTAGTTTTTATTACTTAGTATTTAACTAATTTTAAAATAATACCATTCAAACTTTTATGTATTTATGGTCATGACGAAAATTATACATAATTTCAAAATTTCACCTTCCTTATTATTCGTAGTAGAACCTACATAATATACTTATTGAGATAACTTTGTCAAGTAGCTTCTAAAAACATTAAAATATACATGGTGTTTTATTAAAAATAATTATGATGGACTAAATATGCTAGACTTGCGTGAATCACCCTTCTTTAGGTGCCGTCTTCTTAGTGAAGGTTGGCGATGACCTCTGCAAAGGCTTCCCTATTTTGGGCTTTCCTTATGAAACTTTGAAAGTCTAATCCTGTCCAATCTTTGATGTTGCGCAGCCACTCTGAGATAGCGCGTCCCGGGCCGCGTCTGCCTTCTATTTTCCCTTCTATAATAAGCTGAAGGAAGTTATTCCTGTCGTGTCTAAATATGTGTCCAAGATAAGACATTTTACGCTTCTTGGCAATTTCTGTGAGTTCACGTTCTCTATTCATACGCCTTAAAACTTCTTCATTTCTAACGCGGTCGGTCCATGGAATTTTCAGCATACGACGAAATACCCACATCTCAAAGCTCTCTAAACGTCGTAACGAGCTGACTGTTAACGTTCAAGCTTTCACGCCGTGTAATAGTACACTATATACATAATACTTTATCATGCGGTATCGTATGGACAAATTAAGATTACGGGTAGTGAGTAACTGTCGCATCTTTAAGAAGGTGTTTCTTGCCTGTTCTATTCTACATTTAACCTCTTGTTCTTATTCTACATTTAACCTCTTGTTCTTGGTCTAAGGTTTCATGTATCCAACAGCCTAGAAACTTAAACTTTTTCACTTGTTCAACTAGATTGTTGTTGACTAGTATGTTTATAACTAGTGTGTGTTTTTTTGAAATTACCATTGTTTTGGTTTTTTTTACATTCACCTTAAGGCCGTATAGTTTTCCTTCTTGCACTACTTTGGTTAACAGAATTTGTAGTTCGTCTTCACTGCCAGCAATCAGTACTGTATCATCGACATACCTGATATTGTTCACGATTTCTCCATTGACTTTTATTCCTTCTTGTGCTTCATCTAGAGCATGTGCAAAGATGTCCTCTGAGTACAAGTTGAATAATAATGGTGATAGTATACCACCTTGTCTAACTCCTCTTTGGATGTTTATGGTATCAGTATCATCCATTTCAGTTCTGACAGATGCGTTTTGGTTCCAGTAGAGTTCACGTATTGTATTAATGTCGTTTGGATCCAGGTTCTTTTTTTGCAAGCATTCTATTAGCTGATCGTGTTTAACTTTGTCAAAAGCCTTTTCATAATCTATAAAGTACAAGTAGACATCTTTTTGTTGATCCCGACACTTTTGCACGAGAACAATGAAACTGAACAAAGCTTCTCGAGTTCCCATACCGTTTCGAAAGCCAAATTGTTCCGGACCCATATCTTTTCCGCATTTTTTGTAAATTCTGTTGGATGGATAATTTTTAGAAATAGCTTCAGAATATGGGGCATGAGACTTATTAATCGAAAGTCGTTACATTTTTTTGCGTAGTTTGATTTGGGTATAGGCATAAACGTAGACGTTAACCAATCTTGTGGAATTGTACCAGTCTTGTATATACTGTTGAAGAGTCTTGATAATAGTTCTAAATTGTCTTCTTCCAAAAGTTGTATAATTTCACTATGAACGTAGTCAGGTCCAGAGGCTTTTCCGGTTTTCATATTTTTTAAGGCGTATTTTATTTCTGATGTTAAGAAGGGCAAGTCGTTATTTTCGATGTTTGTTTCTCTATCAATATTTATTGTTCTATCGTTTGAGAATAGGTGTTGTATGTATGTTCGCCATTCAACGCGTATTTCTTCTATTGATTGTTTATTTTTGGCATCACGGTAAAGACACCAAAAAAAAGCACTCAGTAACACATTCTAACATTGTATTATGCGGATAATAATCCTTCGCAGTTTTATTTACCAGAAATAACATCAATCAACTTAAAAAATAGGAATAAAAAATTTACCAACAAAAATCTACTTAATTAGTAGTAGTAGAATTAATTTTACAACAATATTAAAATAATAATAAATATTCAAAATGCCCCCCGTTGTGTTGTAATAATAAGTGGCACTTTTTTTACAGATCTGACACAATTGAGTATATACATTGGCTTTGGTCTTCTAAATGCTTTGTAATAATTTTTCGTTAGTTTTAAAGTCAGTTTTATAAATATCGTTGTTTAAAAATTCCCAAATAAAAAAATCAGGAGGATTTAGTTCTCGTAAACGGGGACCATAAATTCCAATCCACCGATTATGAAATTTTCCATTTAAATAATATCCAACAAATTCGGCATTATCGACAGGTACTCAATCTTGTTGAAACCAAAATGTATTCCTCTCATTAAAAATGTTATTTAAATTCGTATCTAAGATACCTATATATCCGGCAGCAGTTAGTTTATCATCAAATACAAAATAAACTAATTTATTATGCTTAACAAAACAACTAACGTTAAAACCGAATCTTCTTTGCCCCCGAACTAAGTGAGGATTTGTTAGTCTCAGATTGTCTCAGTTAAATATTCCTTCACTGGATATGCCAGCTTCATCGTTAAATATTACATTTGAATAAAAATTTGGATTTTTAATAAATTTTCTTATCTACCATTCGGCAAATTGTATCCTTCTCAAATAATTGGTTAGGTATAATTTTTGTCGTATAGATCCAGGATAAGGCCTAAATTTATGTTTCAAATCCACCCAGCACTTGTTTTTGGAATACCTATTTTCTTTTCAATTTGGCATAAAATCAAGTTTTTAAAATTTTCATGTCTGGTTGCTTCCTTTCCGGATATCGTTGAAAATATAATTCAAGTGCAGCAATAACATTCTTTTGGTATTCAATGTATGTCAAATGCACATCGTATTTTTTATAGTTTTCAAAATTTATTTTTTTGTTTATAACACTTTACATCGAAATAGTAATTGTGGCAGATAACACAGATGAGACAGGTATTTTTTTACTTGTCAAGCTAACACTACCAAAGCCTACTCTAAGAAATGAACTTTTTTACAAGATGTAACAATATGTCATTTTATATAAAAAAAATAATGCAATTTACGGAAATCAAAATCGAAACGCCAAAAAAAACTTATGGATTATTAGGTATCAATAAAAATAGTAAAGTAAAATTGCATTAGGATGCCACAAGAAAATAGCTTCAGAACAACAATAAAAAAAAATAGAAGACAATAATATTACATCGGATAAACAATTATAAATGGAAACGAAAAAGGTAATAAAATACAGTGTGTTCTATTTTGTGATAATTTTATTTATAAAATGGAATCAATACGTTAAAAATAATAATTTACTTTAAACAAACAATAAACAGTTAAGTATTTATTCAACTTTCAAGTTAGGAAGGTACTGATTTTATTTTTGCTAAATAAAACCGTCAAAGGATAGTATCCTCATAATAAAATGTTAAAATGCGTTACCATTGTTGCGAGTGTTTTATTTATAAGCGCCTTTAACACGACCTCAACTATAAACATTTTATTTGCAGAGTAGCTTCAACAACTGAAAATAGATATATAACAAGTCATATCAGGTGAAAGAGAAAAAGTGTACACGAAAAACGTCAAAATATATAGGGTGTCCCATATAAAAAACAGTGATATTATATTCCCTTAGTGAGACTCCGTAAAAAAATTGTATGTACGCCACTGAAGCCTACCGTGATATATCTATCAAACGTCCCAATAAAGTTTGTGGGAAGCTATTGATGAGTTTATTGGGCTATAAACAAAAACTCTCTATTGGAATCAAAAGGCACGTGTGAGGCTGAACAAATCAACAAACACAGAGGAATTCGAAATTTTACGAGGGGTGCGACAGGGGTGTATTTTGTCTCCTATGCTGTTCAACCTCTATGTGGAGAATGTTTTTGCAGAGGCACTTGAAGGCACTGATTGTGGTATAAAGGTCAACGGGTACCCGATAAATAACATTCGTTACGCTGACGACACCGCAATAATCACAGATAACGAACATGATATGCAGTTGATACTAAATAAAATAAACACCACAGGAAAAACATATGGCCTGAAGATAAATGCTGGAAAAACAAAATGCATGACAATAAGAAAGGGCGCATTTTTCAGAGTACAACTGCACGTAGATAATGCTCCAATCGAGCAAGTGAAAACATTCAAATACTTGGGAATGATGGTGAATGACCAATGGGATCCTCAACAAGAAATAAAATGCCGTACCGAACAAGCAAGACAAGCTTTTCTTAAATTTAAACCGCTACTTTGTAACCGCAATCTTTCCTTCAATCTCCGTTACAGAATGGTTAAGTGCTATGTATGGTCCATATTGTTATACGGCATGGAGACATGGACGTTGAAAATATCTTCCATTAACAAGTTGGAAGCCTTTGAAATGTGGACCTTGCGAAGAATGTTCCGCATACCATGGACAGATAGGGTGAGAAACGAGGAAGTCCTAAGAAGAGCAAATACTGAGAGAGAATTGCTCAGCTTGATCAAGGCACGAAAGATTGGATACCTGGGCCATATCCTGAGAGGGGAAAAATACGCAATCCCTCAACTAATTATCCAAGGAAAGATTGAGGGCAAGAGAGGAGTAGGTCGCAAACAAATGTCGTGGCTGCGAAATATAAAGAACTGGACAGGCGTAACTAACACTGGCGAACTTTTGCATGCACTCTGAGATAGCGCG
>NW_027312390.1:0-30940 GCF_040954645.1 Diabrotica undecimpunctata | reverse complement strand
AAATTTTATTACCGGGAAGGAAAAAACCAATCATTTTTTTTAAGGCAGCTACTAACCATAGTGCTGAAATAACAACTACAACATTTAGATCAACAATCCCACCTCATTTTTAATAATGCGGTAGATATACCTGGCAAACTTATGGCACAAGAGAGCAAAATAACAACTTTTCATGAACTCCAACCGTTTATTTGTCACCTCTCTCTGGTATGTCCTTAATTGAGCAGGAAGCATCGATATTAAAAGACTCTGCATTAATCAGTCCAACCCTATCCCATAAATTCTTGATTTCTGAAGATTCGTCCAGCCTTGCCACCATATGCCATATTTACCTGACCGTGAAACAAATCCTCTACTAAAACCATATAACAATTCACCAACTAGAATAACGTGTAGGACTTAAAAACCTACCGCTTAAAGCTTAAGGTTTATCTTTGTTTTCGGTATTTATATATTGTTAAAACATGCATTCAAGCGTGGCCCGTCTAATTATTTATATAAATTCGAACGCTCGTTTTATATAATCTCGCTACATTATTGATGTTAGTGTTTCTAGTGTTAATGGCCATGAGTTGCCAAGGTATTTAATATGAATAAAAAAATCACGAAATTAATAAAGAATTTTTAATTTAAGAAAGTAATAAATTTTTCTCGCAATTATGCTTTTATTTCTTGTCTATTTATTAAATTTCGTTAAATTGGGGCAAATACTCACATTTTCTTTTATTCCTTCTATTGTATTTCTTTATGGTTCTAGAATTTATTAATATGCCATGTTGTTTTTACAAAACCTTTTATTAATAGCCAGTTGTAAGCAAACAATGTCACGTCTCAACAATTCCATTTGCGAGATATAAACAAGTTATAACGATAATGCGCTTCGTAATTGAATACATCAGTTCGGTGATAAAAAGCTTTATGTAGTCTCCAAACAGAGCACATGAAAATGGATCTATATGCTTTTTTAATTAAACTGATCACAAAATATCTTTTTCGATTTTAAAATACAGTCAAAAAGTGAAACTCGTTTGTGATTTTCAATTGAAATCAATTTTGAATATAAATTTTAGAGACGAATCTTTTTTTATTTGTAAAATGAAATATATATATATATATATATTTATATATAATATATATATATATATAATAAATATATAATATAATATATAAATATATATATTTAGAATAAGTTTCGAATGATCCGGGTAAAGGGGTCTGTATTGCACTATGAAAACACTGGTCATATGCTATACTATCACAAAGCTCACATTTTGGCACGGACTGAAACTACAAAAGTAGATTAAGTCTTGAGGTGTATTCATTAACAAAATAAAAACACTTTAAATATAAAACGGACACTGGACACGTTAAGTAACATATATTGTACATATTGAAACAAAAATTTATAAATATCAAAATAACCAACATTCATCTAATAACAACTACCTTAATCATCAAAGAAATATTATTCTTCTACTTTTCTTTTATTGTTATTTTTATTATTTACATTTGAAAATAATTTTTAATTTATTATCGTATAGCTGTAACGAACGTGCTTAAGACAATGTAATCTTGACATTCAATTTTCAAATACTTCAATGTCATTTTTTATTTTGCGAAATCTTTTAAATTCTGTAAGTGTTTTACAATGTATTTGTACGCCATTTTTTGTATGTTCAAAATGTTTTAGTATATACGACTGAAGAAGCCTGTTAATAATGGCGAAATATTGAGTAATTTAGAAAAACGAAAGTTTTTCATATACAGACCACTTCACCAGATAATTCGAACTTATTTATAAATTATTTTTTGGTCGAAATAATCATTTAGTAATATTATTTTTGTATATACGTGGCTCACAGCTTATATGATGCAGTCGTAATTAAAAAAACCTAGCTTGGGTCATCGCCTCAATATTTATTAGAAAAAAATATAGGATATATATATTAATATATATTATATATATAAATATATATGATACCTATGGACAACCATTATGACAGAGGACCAGTATAAACTGAAATCAGAGTTAGAAAAGTAAACTGCAGCAAAAAATAATAATAAAGCATCTGGGCCAGATTCAAATCCCTTCCGAGCTATTTAAACTTCTTGGAGGAGGAAACGTTACATACTTAAATAACCACTTACTTTAACAAAATTTACAACGAGGAAAAATACCAGATAATTAATTGGAGTCACTGTTTATAAGCATTCCTTTCTGTGCAAAAGTCCCCATGGGTAATAAGAAATTTAACATTAGAATGATATAGGAAACAAGAGAGCACTTTCGAATAGCGTGGTCTCTACAAAAATACCAAAAGAAGTTTTTTTATCGTTTCGAGAAGGCGTTTGACCAATCCAACACGATACACCTTTCGATTACCTGCATGCAGCTGACGTGACCCACTACGATATTAAACTGCATACTTACTTACTTTCGTGTCTGGACACCATACAGCTTTAAATTTGTAGTTTCCAATGGTTGGCACATAGATGGAGCTGTCGTTCTCTAAGAATAGGTCTTCTTTTGTGAAGGTCTCTCTCATCTCGTATGCATGATAGTAGATGGTGACTATTTGAACCGCAAGTCGCAAGTATCGTCCTCCTGGTATCCCCTTTCTTCAGGTTACTAGTACAACGTGAGTTCTAGTCTGTTTAACGCTTTCTATGTGGATACGGCAAATTGTGTCCAGCGGCTATTTCCTCTGGAGGGAGCAAAATGTGTTGTAGCGATGCTTGCCATAGGTATATTCGGCGCGCCTTTGGCTCTTCGAGAAGGGGCTCGATGTTTTTTCAGAAAGCTTTTCCGAGATCTAATCTCTTGGCTGAACTTGGTGGACATACAAGGGGTAACTTCGATCCGTCTCCTGCTTCTTTATTTCAAACTTTGACGTGGACCTGTCTTCTGATAGCAGGTGGAGCGATCCATCTATATGGTAGGACGTCTTTGGATAGGTGTCAGTTTTATGACCGTAACATTTAACGCAACCATCGACGTTTTTTAGGCTGAGCAGAGTTTTCTCATACTGGTGCTTCAAACTCGGCGGCAGAAAAACATAGTGCTAAGACGGAAGTACAGAGAGTGGTGTGGTGTGTGCTCCCCATCTTGTATTTGTTAGTATTGCGGATGATATTAATTCTGGCGCTACTTTTTGTGTATCTGAGACCATTGATATCGATTAGACAAGTTCTATCCAGACGTACGTCGAGGTATTTTGGCGTCTCATTGTGTGCCAGCATCTGACCACGCCATTCCACCTCAGTGTCCTTTGGGCATGCTTGATTGTAAGGTGGGAAAGCACACACCTGGATTTTTGTAAGACTGCAAAAGTATTATATTTACAATCAAGTAACTTTATCCAAATTGTAGATAGTCCATAGAAATTGAAAGCATGAGATATAGAGACGACAGGGTTGTGTTTTGTCCCCCAGTCATTTTACTATATCTGACGGAAATTATTAGCGGAGGGTATGGATGTCGAGAGAAGAAGGGGCTGCTTTCTCTTAATGAAGCAAGATAGAATGTGTAAGCAATTTTTATAAACACCTTGGACTGCTACATAAATGTATATTGTGACCCAGACGAAGAGGATACTAACCAAGACGAAGTTTTATGTGGTGTCCGACCGATATGCGCACGACCGTTTTCGCCCTTACCTGAAATCGGGCCGGTTTGCGCTCTAACACTGCTTAATGGAATGTATAGCTAATTATTTTTCTTATATCGTCCGTTTGCGCTCTCTTGTAATCGACGTATAATTTTGTTCTACCATAACGATCAGGGTAAGGTTATGCTAGTTACAATTAGTTTTAAAAAATCATAAAACTAAAAAAAATAGAAATAAACCATATCCCCTTCACACTTTCATTCAGGCTATGACTGTCATAGTTTAAACATAATATACAACATTGGCGTGTTTAGAAGATGTTTTTTTTTATTTTTTCATTTTTTTTTTTTAATTTGTTAATTTTTTTTTTTTTTTTAATTTTTTTTTTATATCAAACTTTGTATACAGTAAAAATAAAAAAAATTCTTGGGAATAAAACATTGTCTATATATATTGCTGCTATCTGGATATATGCCATGTTCTAAACACAACCTTAAGGTCCCTTTTACTTTATATTTCTGTAAGTTTTGGATATTCTTTCATTAAGATTAATATATGTTTTCTTGTGCCCCCGCCTCTTCCTTCTAGATTGAAAGTAAATCGATCATAAAGGTGATCACAATAATCTGCTTCTTTAACCAGGCACTTCACTAATTGGAATACATTGGGATGTGGTCTTATTAATGTATTCAGACGATGATTCCAACCTTCTAACACGTAATTACTGCGATGTCTTTAATCATGGCAATTCCACTTTCCTTGGTAATGTGAGTATTTTCTAACCATTGTTTGACAAAGTAGTCATAAAACTGTTCCATTTTTTAAGGAATAGGAGAGGTTTCTTGAATGCATAACCAGCCATCATCGATATCTTCTATGGGTAGATACGCTAACGCAGCACCAATTCTTATATGCAAACGTACTCTTCATTGTCAGTGTATGCAGAAACAAGTCCAATATTTTGAACATTTTCCATATACATGAATGAAATGAAAATTACAAAAAGAAATTTTGGCTTCGGAAAAATAATTTTCTAAGGCACCAATCACTGCCTGTTCAAAATCCAGTTTTAATAAGCGATGGTTTCCAATTTGGTAGTTTCTCTTTCATTGAAAAAATAACATATCGTATGTCTCTTTGGTTTTGTTAGGAAGTAACGCAAATATCAATGGAATTGTATTTGTCTCCTCTGACGTACTACCAATATCGATATGAACCGTATGTATTTGACTAAATTGCTTACTGCAGCTTTGAGATGTTCCATCCATAAATACAGTGTCCTTACTGTTAAGCCAAAATCTCCCCTAGCTTTGTTGCTGGCAAACACCAAGATTCTGTATCCCAAGGGAGTGGTCTTGTCGCGATAAATAAAAAATTTCGTTTTGTCGCTCATTGTAATAATTTCTTCTGGAAATACTATTTCGGATGCTGCCGCTGAATCTGGTGAGCAGCCCACGCGCACGTTTTCTACAATCGTTAAACCACTTTTCACTGAGAGAATTTTGGGATATCTGTCACGAAATTCAGTCCTTGACTATATAATCTTTGAAATTCATCTTGATATATTTTTGGACATCGGCAAATAACTATTGTCTTCCCTAGCTCTTTTTCGAGCATTGAAGACACACTGCTTCACTTCTGTCGCTGCAACACTCGGCTTACACAGATGTTCGCTTCCTTAATTATTGTGTTATTATCCGTAATTATGTGGCCCTCGACATTTTTTCAGTTTTCTCTACTAAAACAAACTTCAAAAAACTGTACCCTTTATACAATGCACATGGTTTCCCTTCGAAGTTTCATAATTTTGCACATCCATTTTTAAAACACTAACTCACACTGATTCATAATAATTCTTGATCCTACTATCTCAAAGAACGCAATAGAAATGATTGACGATCAATATGGTCATTATCACGTAGAATTTTCAGGTAATTTTTCTGTTACCATACTTTTGTTAATTACTTACGTAGTTGTCAGTTCGCATTATCAGGTAGAAAGGAAAGTTAGTTTCAGCGATCTCTCATTTGGGAATTCTAGTTACTAATTATATCTACACAATTAACTTCCAGGTAGAAGGATTATAAACAGAGGTATTAAAGATTAAAGAACACTCTGTTGTTCGACAGTATTAGAAAAATTTAATAATTTTGTTAGTTTTCATTTGACAATTTTTTTTTTCAAATCTAAAGGAAAAAGATATTTCTGTATATTTGACATTTGTTCATTTCAGGTTCACCAGACGTATTATTGTAGAATGAAATTAAAATTATATTGCAAGAGAGCGCAAATAGGCCGATTAGGGAAACTATAGTAGTTAGATATTTCTATATGAAATTACAAAGCGCAAACCGGCCGATTTCGTTTTATGTACAGAAATCTGTCGATGCATATTGACAAGGAAGGTCCCAAAAGGTATATGTGGTCTAAACCTATTCTATGGTTGTGAAACATGGACATTAATAACCACATCTCTTAATAAAATTAGAGTCGGTTTGAATTGTGGTGCTAGCGACGTATCCTAAAAGATCGTAGATGCGGACACTTCAAATGAAGATGTTCTTAAAATGATGAATTAAGAACGAATTTGCATTCCATGACTTGATAGAGTGCCCTCGTCGATTAATTTATCAATATGTCTGCTTTTTATATTTGTAAAATCGCAGTAACCAAATATTTGAATTTTCTATTCCGCCAAGTAAGAAATCTTCGGATTTCTACTAATTTTTCTATTATAAGAGCATTTAAACCAAGTTGTGGGACTTATTTTTATACATTTTTTAAAAATAATTTGTATTATTTTTATAATGTGTCTCCACTATAGTGTATCATTTTTAATACTATTCCGTGTTCACTTGGAGCTTTTTTGTTTCACATAGTCTTCCATTACATTTCTTATTTCTTCCTCTGGTATATCCGATATAATCTTTAGATCCACCTTCCTGCTGAAAAAGATAAATACCTGCTTATTTCACCGGTATTTGTAATTATAATATGTTTGCCATTCTACTTTATTTTTAAATGCCAAATACAACCTCATTAATAGTAGGAAGGTGGCGGACATGCCACCTTTCCTTTGCATAATCCTATAGATCCTGTAAATCCTGTGATGGGTACATTTAATAATCATATCACGTACAAAAAGTGGTTGTACCCAAAACCCTACAGTATAAAATAATTACATCTACATATACAATGTAAAGGAATACAAAAAATATTTTCCGTTGTTTCGCAACAATGAAAATTCAAATGTACCCTCAATTTAAATTGTAAATTTTAAATAAATTCCCTTTCGCGTTTGTAAAACATTGAACATATTAACCACGAAAAGTTTACTTTTCGACCTGAACTGTTCTGTTTTGCTTTATATGTAGTGTTTTGCGACAGACGCTTTACTATTCGGCCAAAACCCAATTCGGAAAATATTACAATCGAGTCAATTTGCATTATACGTGGCTTTTCCAATTTAATCACACAGCTCTGAGGTTTAATCACAATTTGGAAAAATATTAAAAAAAAAAAACTAAAGCTTTGACGAAATCAAATGGCATAACTCTCGTAGAGCATGCTATTATCATCGTGACTAACTACAGCAAATTTAAATAAAGTAAACATAGACATATATTTTATGAATACCAACATTTGAATTTTCTCTACCCGCCTATGCGAAGCATGTTTCATACATCAGACAAATATTACCAGGGGGGGAAATCGTTTGTCTATTTAGTTGAGCAGCATCATCCAGAAAATCAGTCTCAAATTTAATTATATAAGTTTGCATTTTCCCCTTTTCGGGTGACTGAATGATGTAATTACGATTTAAGATAGGCCTGCCTGGATGGAGGAAAAGGCATAAAGTGGGTTAAGCGAGAGAAACAAATGTTGCAAACGACTCACCAATTTAGGTTAGTTCAGTTAGTTTGTTCACCTACATATAACTTTTATGTTAGATGAATATTAAATTTTGTATACTGAATATGTAGCTGTCGTATCTTGAGAGTAGGACTTACTGTACGGTTTTATTATACTTACGAAAACCAATTTTAAGTAAAAATAGAAATTTATTAAATTTGACACTTATGATTGGTATTAGTCTGTGAACTTCCAAAAAGTATACTGCATTGGTTGGTTTTCGCTACAAATACTATTCATGATGAGTTTTTTCACAATAAAAAAAATCGGTTGCCTGTAAAAGTCGGTTTTCCGGGCGAAGATTTTACGTGACAACGTCTTTTCTCGGTAGAATATTTATTGATATGAATATTATTAAATTGGCCCAATAGGAAACAAGGAATTGCCGCTATAAACTCAGTGTTCTCAACTTTTGTGTCAATCTAACAATTAATCAATCAATCATAGTTTTACGATAATGAAATATTAGTGTACAATATTTACCTTATTGTTGTAGTTGTTGTAAATGACGAATCTACTCACGAATGAAGACAAATCTCACGATCTCACGCTTAAGGTCTTACATCTCACGATTTTAAATTTTTTTTAAATTTCAGTGTTTCTAATAAAATGCATGGGAGGAAATCAGCCTTTTTTTAGATTGTCACCTTGAAATATCCATAATTGACTGTATTTTTGTATCAAAGTGGGCTACTCCAATAACTCAATTAATTATACACAAAATAATATAAACACAAGCTTAAAGGTTCTTTATGCTTTGAAAGTGGTTTTATAAACAACTGAATTGTAATGTATATTTTACCGCCTTTAATAAATATGAAGATAGACTAAATTTTGTGTAAAGAACAACATTCAACAGACCTAATAGTAAAACATATTGATTTAAGTGTGAATTTGAGATAATGTGCTGACAAAATGTTAAATCCTAAGAAAACAAATTATGTTTTTAAGTGATATTCATTATACTTAATACTCTTGGGTAAATACCTCATATCATATATGTCTTTTAGACACAGTTAATAATTTTCATTGAAGTTTAAACTATAAAGAATGTATTACAATTATTGCTCAATATTAAAATGGATAAATCCATAGCAATATTATAAAAGAATATAGGTCCCTAGGTAACTTCCTAAAATTATATCTGATACTCGGTGGTTCCCCCCTAAAATAGGACACTGTAAGCACTCCACATTTTCACTACAGACACAGCTGACGATACTTTCAACGATTTTAAACTTTAGCGATTCAACGCGCCTAATTCTCTAGTGCCGCGCGCAGCGGACCGATCATGTTAGAGTGGGAGAGAGACGCAAGGCAATCGCCGGTCCGGCGGGCCTCTCTCTCGTTCGGTGACTCACTGTAACAGACGTGAGCGGGCGTACACTTTTTCTTAAATGACTCCCGAGCCACAACCTAATTTAAGACGTTTCACGTCAAAAAGTTTTTAAATAACGATAGTCTTCTATATATCGCTCTCCGAGCTCGTTTAGTGCCATAATCCTAAAAAAATGGAAAATTGTTTTTTTGGCCTAATATGTTTATTTAGGTGTTGTCTTCATTGTGCATAATTTTATATAATTTAGTTATCTTAAAATCAAGATATCGCGGCCTATGTCGTTATGAAATTTTCCGGGTTTGGCGCTCCCTGCGACAGCAAGGTCGCCAAGGATAGTAGATGTGCGGTAAGAAGATTCATTTTTCACTATTGCCCTAACATGTGATCATGCATTTGTTAACCAAGAAAAATTACTCAAGTAAAACTTCTCTAGTGCCTTAACCTGTGATATATATGATAGTAATGCAAATTGGAATTGTGGGTTTGTGTGACACAATCAACGTTGCTGACTGCCCTAACCTGTGTTATGGCTGTAATGCGAACCTTGATTATAAATAGATTTCCGACAGTAGATAATTTGCAATAGTGTTATGTGCTAAGGTGTTGAAGGATAGCTATAATTGCTCTATGCTGGATAAGAAGATGTGTGTGTGTGTGTGAGAGAGAGAGAGAGAGAGATGGCATTAGACAAAAAATCTTTTTGCCACAGAAAATTGTTATAAGGATGTTTAAATTTTTATTTTAGAATCGTTTATAAACTTGATTAGAATATTATATATAGATTTGTCAGAATAAGAAAAACAGATTGCTGATGTTAACTGGTAGGCTAATATTGAGATCAATTAAATCAGATATAGGCTTCGAGTCTGATCCCTATGATTAGGACAAACGAAAAATAAGTGGTTCAAATCTCGACAGATTTAACATCACAAGGACAGAAAGGGGTTTCATAGATTCCAATCCTATGCAGATGCTCTGGAAAGAGGCCATGGTTAAGTTTTAACCGGGTTATTAACGAAGAATGTACTTTATTATAGTTAAAATTAAAATGGGGAATATTTTTTGGTAAGCATGGATGAATAGAAAAGTAATGGTTTCTTGAAGTCTTCTGAACCTCTTTATATTTTGACATCCATCTTTCCCTGCCAATACTCCTGATAATAGAAAAAAGATCCTTTAAAGTAGTAAAAATTTGTAATTTCTGATATCTCAGATGTATTTTTTGCCATACCATCCACTAATTCGTTTCCAATTACTCCATATGTCCTTTAACCCAGAGTAAAGTAACTGTTTTTTTTTGGTGAATTTTAGATCCTGTAATAATTTTTTGATATCAAGTATAATGGAGTTTTGAAAACTATCCAATGGATGGCTACGAATAGCTTGTAATACTGCCTGAGAATCTGATTCTATTACGATGTTCTCACAATAATTAGTGACACACCAAGTTAGTGCTTTCTGTATAGCAGCCGCCTCGCTGTAAAAAGTAGAACAACATTCAGGAATTCGATATTTCTCAACATCATTGCTGTTTGGAACAAAAAAAGCGAAACCAGTACTTTCAACAGTTTTTGAACCATCTGTATAAATTATTGTTAAATCTTCCCCTAATTTGCTTAGTATGGATTTAAATATCATATTAGTTAAAATTGGCAAGTCGGAATAAGAGGGACATTATAATGGTTGGGTTGTCTATCAGAACTTCAAAGTCTTGTATGTAAAAAGGAAATTTTGGGAGCTGTAATATATACGATTGAAATGAATTCGTATTAATAAAAAATTCTGCAAGAGGAGGAGAATTTTTTATTCTCCAATAAGAATTTGTTAAATTTTCTGTCAAAAGTAAACCTATTTTTGTGAACCATAGTTGTATTAAACGATCTGTATGTAATTAGACGTTTGTTGGCTAACATTTGCCTACGTATGTGTAAAGGTGGTTCCTGGGCTTCTGCTAGAACTGCTTGGTTTGGTGAAGACATCATAGCTCCTAGACAAATTTTTATTGATTTAAATTGTATTCTGTCAAGAGTTAATAGATTCGTTTTGCATGTTGAACCGTAAAGAACACAACCGTAATCCAGAATGGATCGTATGTAGGATCTATAAAACATTAAGAGATATTTTGATCTGCACCCCATCTTTTTTTAGAAACGAAATGCAGAAGGTTAATTCCACGCTCGCACTTTTGTTTTACCGTACTTTATATGGCTGGACCACAAGAGTTTTTTATCTAGGATCATGCCTAGATACTTATACTCTTCTGCTAAGGGGAAATTATAATCACCTATCTGGCATTTGCCTGTGACTTTTTGTCTACGTCTAGTGAAACATACAATCGAAGATTTTTCTTGTGATATACTAAACCCATTTGTTTCACCCACTTATCTAAGTTACTAAAGCTAAGTTTAGATTCAACATACAATCTTTATAGGATTTATGTCTGGTATATAAACATATATCGTCTGCATATTGCATTGCTAATTATTTTGCATTTTTCATCCATCAAACCATGCAGATCTGCAGTATAAACATTAAATAATAAAGGACTTAGAATTGAGCCCTTGTGGGAGACCGTTATATAATATTCTTGGACCGTGTAATATATTTCTATGGTCCCGTAAGTATATTTTTCTATTCACATACAAATTTATTATATTTACAGATAATCTTTTATCAATACCACACCCCACCATTTTTGAATATAATATATCCAAATCAACCACGTCATATACACCCTTTAAATCTAAAACAAACATAGCATAAATTCGTTTTTTGAAAAACAGAGTTGAATATCCGTAACTAAATGTATGAGAGCATCAATGGTACCTCGACCTCTACGAAATCCATACTGTGAGTAGGGAAAAACTGAACTACTTTCAATAAAATGTATCTAATCTACATTTTATAAGCCTTTCAAAGGATTTTGTCACACATGATAATAGAGAATGGGTCTATAAGATGATGGAAGTTCTGGGTTTAAGTTAAATTTGAGTAAAGGGCATATGATAATATTTTTTAAAGTATCGCAATATTCTTGTTTCAACCACCAACTATTAAAGATTTGTAAGAGAACATCTTTGGCATTTGACGGTAATTTTTATCTTATAAATAAAACCGTCAACCGGGGGCTGTATTTCTGCTTTTTTAGTGCGAAATCAAGTTCTGAAGGAGTAAAAGGTTTTGACATGGAATCTACACTAGTATTAAAACGAAAAAATTCTTTAATCCTACCAACATTACCAGAGGCAGATGAAGGTGCAAGTTGGTCTAACATCTGTTTAATGAGATTTTCAGAAAGTTGAGGTTTTTTGTTGTACTGATAGTTATTGGAAATTGATCTGACGGTTGACCATATTTTTGAAAGAGGTGTGCTTTTGTTAAGACTATTTAAAAATTTATCCAACTACTTTTTTTCTTTGTTTTAAATATTCGTCTGGTTTGGGCTGCTATATTTTTATAGTTTATGTAATTATATTGGTTACTTTGGGTTCGATACATTTTCAATGCTTCTGATCGTTTTTTTATTATGAAGTACATCCTCATCCCACCAATAAGGCCTTGAATTGAGGGAGTAAAAGGTTTTTTTTATGGCATAGATTTGGAAGCAGCTAGAGAGATAAGAAGTTATTACTTATTATTATTAGTCGTTTAAAGTCGTCAATTTAAGAGATTTAAAGCGAATTTGTAGCATTTTTTTTAATCTTGAAACTGAGTTTTAATAGCTGTATATAGCTTAATATGGAGTTGGCCCTTCATTGTTCGGGAGTCAGAATTTCATTTTGACACATTGGATTACACATTCCTTAATACATGGACTGCAGTATGTATAATAAATTCAACAAACATAATTAAACCAAGATTAACCATTTTAAATGATTAATTTAAAAATTTTAACTTCCTGCGTTAGTTTAGTTTGGGGGTATGACATACTCCGGAACACCTCTCGTGCTAATTTATCTAGACACACTAACGTGGGGTTATGACTGGAGCATATCGTGATTATTGATACAAGATACATAATGAAGTAATTACAGAAAAAAAGTAGACTCCTATGGAAAATGTCCATTATGTCCTGCCTGGACTAAGGCTAACCTCACCAAAGATGGGTTTTAATGGAACAATCGCATATTTTGATAAAACGACTATTGATCGTTAATAAAAAACCCATTTCGATCATGTTTATCTAATTATTATACATCAAAGTCAACAAACTACTACGATAAAATCATTACTCTTTAAGAAAACTATTCAAAATACAAAATACATTCGAACCTTTCAAAGTAATCTATTTTAAAATAGATTTAACGTTATAAAGATTCCTGGATGTTTTGGGAAACGTGGAGAACATAACAGCAACTTATTCCCTCATATCCTTGTAAACTCATCGCATAAGTAAATAATCTACTTCGCTTACCTCGGCCAGTTTATCGTTGTAAACGGACATTGTGTAAACTTGGGACTAGCAAACAATCCAATTATGAAACCTTCACATGGAAAATCTGACCCGACAGGGATGGACTTGAATAAATTCAAACCATTTTTTACCTCACTTAAACTCGAAGATTGTCAAGAGCGAAGGACGAGATCGGGTCATTTGTTTGCATTTTAGGGTTAGGCTCCTACAAATATTTTCTGTTTTAAACAGGGTTTTGTTTAAATAGAATAATATTATACAAATAATTCAGATTCGACCATTCGTTATTAGCTATTATCTTGAGGTTTAGCATATTGACCATTGCGTATTAGTATTGCGTCAGGGTGTAACCTAATGTCACTCTTGTAGAGAGTCAAACGGCTGGAAACTTTTTGGGAGGTGTGACCTATCACTTTTATCTGAGTTAGGTACTTTGTCTTTCAATGACTTGTATAAAGATCCCACACTGAGTGCTTTATAAGCAATTTTTACATTGGTAAGTATTGAGCAAAAATGCTGGTCATTTGGGAGAGACATCCTTAATAAATGGAAGTGATACAAAAGATGTTTTAGGATATTGTTAGTCAGTGAATGAAAATCAGAACTAACTTTCATAGCACCTGTATTTTGGAGAGGGTTCACTTGTGTGTTCAGTATAACAGAGGTGGTAGTGTTTGAGATGATTTTCCTGAGTAAAGATTCGGGGTAAGAATTATCTAGGAACAATTGTAAAAGAATGTTGAGATTCTTCTTTCTAAAAACAAGGTCAGCTAGTTTACAAACTCTTGTGGTCATTTGTTTTACTAGATTAACTTTCATGCTTGACTTGTGGTAATAATGGTAGTTGAGATAGCAGAGGAGCAGACATTTTTGGGGGACCTGGACGAGTGTTCCTTTGATCGAAACACCAGCAAGTAAGGAAACGTGGTATGGGTGAAGACAGTGTATAATCATCAGCAAAGGTCAGTCGTTGTCTGTTATGATATGAATGTATTGTTTTTCGTGTTAAATACCACAGCGTAAATGGAACTACATATTTCACTATTATAAAATCATCAAATTTCATCAGTTTTGTTGATTCTAAATCATTGTAGTTGACTTTTTTTATGATACAATAATATTGATAAATTAAAATTGTTTTTATATCAAGAAAACTAACATCGAGAACATTCTGTAAAGCAGAAGTTGAGCGTTTCACAGTTATTGATTTACAAAAATTTGAGACAAAAAGTAAGATTTTTTTTTATAATTGTTATATGAAATAAAGATAGGAGAATAAATAAAATTTGAAATATTGAATATTGATTTCGTTTTGATAAAATTAACGATTTTTTTTGTCTATCCCTATAAGGAAACCACTGAGAAACCACTGATGTTTTGATTTGTTTAGTTAATGAAATAATTAATTGATTAATTAATTGAAGTAGATTACATCTATAAAAATCAATAGAGTCAAAGTAGATCATAATATTATATATAATATATATATATATATTATATATATATATATATATATATATATATATATATTTCTCTATATGATAAATTTTCATATCTTGTTTACTTATACTATTTTTTATATGCTCATATAGACAAATATTATTTTTGTTAGAAAATAGTTCTAGTTCCGTCCATGTTCATCGGCGCATATCTTCAACCTAATATTTTTCAAGTGTATAGCCGTTAATTTTACCCCAGACCAAGTTTACATATCAACGGAGAGGAACAGATTTAATTAGTATCCAAATAATTAGTTAACTTCGACTGTTCAAAACTAATTAGAATTCGTATGTGGCGGTTTTCAGATATCTCGAAATGTTTGTGTAATTGTAATTAACGAAAATGTAGGCATTCAATTGTAATTAGCGAAAGTTAAGTATTTTAGAGAATGCTTTATATCGAGTCGTATACAAAATGTTACGATTTAATTTTTTTAGAAACTATGATTGCGGTTAATAAGCCAGTGAATATGGACGAAAAATGTATACTTTAATAATGAAGAATAAAGCAAATATTATTTTAAATATTTCAATAACTTTTACACTTTACAAATAGATATGTTCTAATGCCATCCACTATCCACACACACACACACGCACGCACGCACGCACACACGCACGCACTCATTCACGAGAATACTATAGTATAAGATATATTATAACAGCTAAAAAGTGAAATATAATATATATTAAAGTAAGAACACCCACGCATGATACCAGATATATTTATGTAATATAACCAGAATATGTAATATAATTATGTAGGGAAAGGGGGTAAGATGACAATTCGGGTAGATGACGAATCTTGATATTTTCCTGACCTACAACTATGGCAACACTATTTTTCGTTAGGACCGAACACATGTTCCAATGTTTCGTCTTTGACTACAATACATTAGCGGCCAGAGTTTAGTATGATACATGTGTTGGTACATACCGATATTCTGTTAGTGCTAACAATATTATTGCTTTCGAAAATAAGGTTTTTTTAAAGGTTTTTGAGAAGTATTGGTTAAAGTTATTTTGTTTTTCAAAAATAATATCTCTTACGAACAAATTACTTACAAAAAATGTTTGTTATGGATAACAAATTTGACTTTATGATTTTTAGAAAAAAAGATGACACTTGTGGGTAAAGTTAACGAGTTATTCGTCATCATACCCGAATTAGATTCAGATTTAAATATGAGCAAAATATACAAAAAAAAGACCGACAGACAATGTTGGTCGAAAAAAAAATAATATGAAAGGGCAATAATTATAGCTGAAATAACTGCTCAACAGTTAAGTGATAATGCAGCCCCCCCTCAAAAGCATGTAATATCCTATGATCTACTCTTAGAAGATATGTTAAAAAATATCCCGATAAGGTTACTTGTGTATCCTAGTTATTTTGATTTTTTAAAAGTCATCTTTTACATACAAAATTTTTTCTGAAAATGCTGGTCGCTTTAAACCAACATTTAATAACGAACACTAAATCAACTTAAAAAATATGTGATAAACATAGATAAACGGGTATTTGGATTAACCAAGGATCAGATCAGAGAAATTGCTTTTGATTTTGCTGCCTCATTGTGGTGTTGCTGATAGATTTAAAAATACAATGAAAATGGTTGATGGAGACTTTGCACAATCTTTTATAAAGAAATTTAATCTGCCACTAAACTAGAAGCAACCTACTCTGCTAGATTATGGCTTTTAATAAAGTTAACGTGGAAACTTCCTTTAAGGTATACAAAGAACTCCATCAAAAATATTCATATTCTGCTACTCAATGTACAATATTGATGAAACCGGTTTTTCGTCAAGTACCTACCAAGGATCCTAGAATATTAATGTCAAGAGGCAACCGACGAGTAGTGAAAGATTTCCTCGGCAGAAAGAGGGTTTAACGTGACTGCTGTTAAGTGTGGCATGAATGCCATGGAAATTTTATACCGTCGTACCTAATATTCCAGGAGTAAAAATGCAATCAGCTCTTAAAAATAAAGCGCCCGAAGGGACAATGGTGGTAGCTTATCCTTCTGGTTGGATGACATCTGAAAATGTTGTTAAATATTTGGAACATTTCATGCAACACGCATGTCCAAGCGAAATTAATTATCTGTTAATGTTAATGGATAATCACACCAGTCACGTTTTTTGGGAAATCATTACGCTATGCCGAAAAAATCACATTACTCTACGTGGTTTCCCACCGCATACCACTTATCGTATGCAACCATTGGATGTGTCAATAGATGTAATCCGGGTCGTCTTATAACATGTTATATGACATTGCAACAGTATTTGGGGAGAGCGTACTTAAAAAGTAGCAACTGTTTCTAATGCTCGTAGTGGTTTTAGAGCCACTGGCATATAACCTGTTGATAGCGAGGTTTTTTAATATACTTGACTTTGAGGCATCTTTAACAACAAATAAAGGCAAACCAATTTTAACGAAGTTCCAAGTACATTTGTTATTGGAAATG
The DNA here is from genome assembly GCF_040954645.1 of Diabrotica undecimpunctata. Taxonomy (NCBI): domain Eukaryota; kingdom Metazoa; phylum Arthropoda; class Insecta; order Coleoptera; family Chrysomelidae; genus Diabrotica; species Diabrotica undecimpunctata. Next base: position 13,694 of record NW_027312390.1, on the reverse strand, counting down.
AAGAGGTCGAAGAGGAAATAACAGATATTCCAAGAATGTCACCCGATATCTTTCTTAAATAAACAGGACCTCAAGAATATGTTCAAATATCTGAAGAAATTTAAGATCTTCCCATTCCAACTACGCCAGGTCCGTCTACATCAGAAGTAGCTGGTCGGACACTCCCTCGTGTATCAAATCATATATTGAATAAGGGTCTACCTAAATTACCTATTGCTTAAATGAAAGCAAAATGTTCCAGAACGAAATCATCATCTCTCATTACTTCCAGTTTACCAGTAGTAAAGATTTTAGAAGAAAACGAAGCTGTAAATAGCAAAAGAGAAGAAAAGAACTATAAAAGAGCAGAAGAAAATTGAAAAACACAACAGAAGCAAAACTTTCAGCAAAAATAGAAATTCACTCTGGATAAAGATAAAGGAAAAACGAACTCTGAGATAGCGCGTAAATCTGATAACTCTTCTAACTCGTCAGTAGATGCGGAATATGCTAACATTGATAATGATTCAGAAAAAGAAATATATTGCATAATCAGTAGTGAAAGAGGATAAAATGAGCTATGGTAGTGTTGCAGTAGGTATAGGGAATGAACAATGGACATTATGAGAATGGACAATGGACTGTAGCATTGCTTGCTTTTAACAGTAACAGAAAAAAAAACGATTTTGGGCAACTTGGTCATCTAAAAATGCAAAAGACAACGTGGAGAATTTGCATTATTTAACGAACTAAGTGATGAAAATATTGTAAACTATTATAGGATGGAGAGATATAGATTTCACGCTCTAGATAAAATGATCCATTTTGCCTGTTTAATTAAACACTACAAACCGCACTTCGTTCGGGTAGACTAAAAACATTATATGAGATATAATATTATATTATAGTATAGCTTATCGTGCGTAATTAGCTTTAGGCCATTAGTTTTGCGTGCACACAACATAAATGTTGACTCCAGCAGATTCAGGCTTCTAAGAAAGCCTATGACCCGTCTAGAAAAGGCGTCTCTTAACCGCTCAGGTTCTATAAAGACCTGTTCTAAATAGTTATAAAGTTGGTGAACAATTTCCATGTAGTTGTAGACAATATGTTCTGTCGTTTTATTGCATTTTTGCAGAGTCTTAATGTTGCTCTGGCCACCTTGCACATTTTATAAAGATTATATCTCCGTATAAAATGCTACGTATTCTCCATTCTTTTATATGGCGTGGAGTCATGGACCTTAACTGAAGCATCACTGAAGAGACTACTCGAAGCATTTGAGATGTAGTGCTATAGACGCATGTTGAGGATTTCTTGGATAGACAGAGTTACCAACGAAGAAGTACTACATAGAATGGGTAAAGAGCGCGAACTAGTCATAACCATAAAACGTCGTAAACTAGAATACCTGGGCCATATAATGCGCAATGAACAACGATAAAACCTAGTTCGGAACATACTTCAAGGTAAAGTGCATGGGAAAAGAGGTCCAGGACGAAGAAGAATATCCTGGCTGCATAGCCTGCGAAAATGGTTTAACTTAACCACTACCGGACTCTTCAGGGTAACAGTCAACAAAGTAAGATTAGCCATGTTAGTGTCCAACTTCCGTAACGGATAGGCACCATAAGAAGAAGATATCTTTGTAAGCAGTATCCCGTAAAAAAACCCATGAATATCTTGAGTTTAGTCTTATAAAGCTTCAAGAATGTTTTTACAAAGCGAGCATAAAATTGTAATAACCTTTTTAGTTAACATTAATATATCTTTACCTAGTATTAAGGCATTTACTCAACCCATATGTTACTTAAAAATTATTAGCCTATCTAATACTATTAGTAGTTGATATGAATAACTCAAAATAAAAAAATATCGCCATAAATAATAAAATTATATTGCAACATTCTTTGTGGCTTTAAATTATTATCGTTTCCCTTAGAAAATATTATAACATAAATAATCTTGTCAGTCGATTTTCTTTATCATAACCTTCAAGAGCTTCAAAAATATTTTCCAATTTACCGTTCTGATCTATCGGCAAATTATAAGCTCATGCTATGATTTATTACTAGTTAACGAGAATTTAATGGGAAAGTATTGATTTGGGACTTTTTGTACAATCCGGAAAATCTATCGAGATTTAATGTAGTTATAAAGAAAGACAGAAAACGGACATAATTTTCTTGGTGAAGGTAATAAAAAAAGGTTCACAGGAATTTAGCTCTGACAAATAAGTTGTTTAAAACTGCTCGTCTCGTTTTTGTATATAATATCGAGTATTGGGAGTGTTAATTATATTTAAAATGAATTAATAAGAATTATGTAATTATTAAAAAATAAAATTCATGTAACCTTTTGGCTAAGGTCAAGTGTAGCACCTAACATTGAGTACTTAACGGCCTTTTACGTAACCAGAACCAACGGCTCTACGTGCCCTCCAAATAAATTAGAAATTAAAAAATTTCTGGTGTCAGTACCGGAAATCGAACCCGGGCTTTTTAGCTTGTACAGCCAGTAATCTAGCCACTGAGCAACAACCGCCATACGTAACTTCTTCTTCTTCTTCTTAGAGTGCCGTCTTCCTACGGAGGTTGGCAATCTCGTAGATTCTTCAACCATGAGTTCTGCCTTAGGCCAACAGATCTTCTTCGTTTAATATTTCCCTGTATTATGAGTCTCAAAATTTCATATTTTCACCTGTCATATTTCATCAGCCTGTAAGTGTCTGTTATCAAGCCAATAGCAGAAATCATTCCAATGTAGCATTAATTCAGTAAGCTCTTCAGTAAGCAGTAGCTGCTGCCGATGCCATGTATTTAGTTAATTCAAGAAAGCTTAGTTGGTTATAACTTATTTGCACTTGTTCTACATATATACAGAAGTAATTTTATATACGCGGAATATTTTCATATATGCGGAATTGTAAAGAGCCCCTACTCAATTCGGAACTCTTCCTCCAAGAAAGCCGAGACTGGCCAAGGATATAACTCATACTTATCCTTAATATGTGTTTTGTAAAAAAATAGGAGGAATCCATACAAAGTTACTATTAACATTCTTAGTGCAGTTGGTTTATTGCTGATTTGATAAGTACTAGACTTAGATGATGAAGATATATGTTGTTTTAAGCAGTTAGAGAACTTAAGGAATCCGTAATAATGACAGGGTTTTTGATAATATTGTCTACCACAAAATTTATTTCATTGAGGATAGCAGTTATTTCAGCTCTGTAAATAGATGCAGATTTGGAGAATTTAAACACTACATTTGTTTTATTTAAAATAAATGTTGCCTTCACTCTCTTTAGTTTTTGAGGCATCGGCATTATATTAGATCATGGTAACTATATGTCTGTAGTTCCTGAAAAACATATCGATACAAAGTTGTAGGATGGTAGAGATAGTGCAAACAATCCTGACCATGGAGCTGCGCAAAGGCGGAGTCAAAATTCACGTAAAGGCAGAAAGGTTATATTGTATTCTAAGTAGAATTATATTCTACTAACCAAACTGTAACGTTCTACCTTTGACTGCAACTTTAAAATTGTCGAAATTGTTACAGTGTTGGACTGAGTAATAAATAAAAAACTGCACGGTGCATAACAAAAATAATTTTTATGTGCATTTTGTTTATATTTTCAATGATTTTTGTTAAGATTTGTTTAAGAACCAGCTTTAATTTGTTATTTTGAACTTAACTTTCGGTATTAAACGTGAAAGAAGCCCTAATTTATTGCAAAATTATTATTTTCAAGTATAAGTTTGTATTTTCAATTTGTTATTTTGAGTTGAGACATAACTAATATTATGAGATGTATAACTAATACACATTTAATTTAATAATTTATTTTTAAGATTTCTAAACAATTTTACCTACTTAAAAATTATTAATAAATTAACTAATGTTTTATTGATTTATAATGGTATTTAGGACGGTAAATAAAATTATATTCAAATAATTGTTCAACGGATAATTTGATTTAGTGATAATGATAATCTGTTTGCTGATTTGTTGAATGCTAATGATTGATTGATAATTTGTTTGGAATTCTCCATGCGTCATAACTACCACAAATCAGATATAGAACAACAGAACAATAATTAGAGTCTACTTACCTAGACGGCTACATGGATTTCCTTTTAGTAATTAGTTCCTGAATTCCTTGAAAAGTTTCGAAAATATATACACAAAGCAGCAAAATTAACACACCACCTTAATAATTGGACATGTTTGATGTCTCTTGTAATTGAAACTTTAAATAATAAAGCTACTAATTTTTACAAAAAATCAGACACTTTGTGACTGTTAATAATTTGACATTTATCAAATTGTTAATTTATCATAGCCTACTTTAGGCTTGTTTATTAAACTAGGCATAAAATAAGGATTTATTGACGAAAAACATGGCTAGTTGTTAAAGTATAGTTTATTTCACAAAAAATGGTTGAGTGCTTAATGATTGCAATAAAACCCGACCGCAAGTACCCCAGCTTAGTCAACATTAGTTGAGCAGGTAAGTATTCAGGTAAAATTGAAGCTACTGTGGAGTGTCGTTATCTTGTTTGTATAATAAATTCCTGGCAATATAAAAACGATTAAAAAATCGTATAAAACTATAAAAACGATTAGAATCGTTTCCTGGAATAATTATACAGGTTCCCTCTATTCTGTATAATTTGTAAAAGTATATAAAAGCGATGAGAAATTTTTAAATATACATTCTGTTTCATTTAGTTGAAAGTGTTACAAGTGTTACCAGTGTTATACCTATTTATACCTATAAAACAGTATTACGTGGCGTCCGTGGAAAAACATTGATGGTGCTTCTTCCAGTGTTCCAGCAAAGAAAAAGCATTTATCTGCTGACGCTAGAGAAATCGTAAAAACAATATATAGTTCTTTACTTATAAGAGTAAGTAAAGAACTATATATTGCAGCAGTAATTACATCAAATCCCATTAAGTCAAGAAGGAAGCGTAAGGATGCGGTTCTACCAAATGTATTGACGAAAGTGATAAGGACTTAATAAGACGAAAAATTTACACAATGTACGAAGAGCAACGGATACCTACATTAGATGCTTTAAAACAACGGCTTACTAATAATGATACACAAATAAACTGTAGCCGCATTAGTCTTTGGAGGATTTTGTCTAAAATGGAATTCAGATATCGTACAATTGACAAAAGACAAGTATTTATAGAGTCCCATCGTTTACAAAAGTGGCGTACTGAATATACAACTTCCATAAGAAAGTACCGTACAGAAGATCGACCAATAATTTATCTGGACGAGACATGGTTTGACACTCATGAAACACCATCCAAAGGATGGTCCGATTCTTCCAACAGGTGTCAAACAAAAGCTCCATCAAACAAAGGGAAAAGAATAACAATTTTACATGCAGGATCAGAAAATGGTTGGATCCCAAATGCCTTATGGCTTTCTGCAAAGAACATTAAAGACTCCTGCGTGGACTACCATGAGGATACAACGGCAGAGCTTTTTAAGCAATGGTTTAAGAATTGTCTTATACCTAACCTTCCTCAAAATAGTGTGATAGTAATGGACAATGCAAGTTAACACAGTCGTTAATTACATAAGTCCAAGTGCAAATAACACGAAAATTGAAATTCAAAACTACCTGTTAGAAAACGATATATATTTTGAAGAAAAAGTTATTTTAAAAATGAACTGTTAGAAGTGTTAAAATAATTTTCTATTAAAAAAGTATATGTTTGTGACGCATTGGCCGAAGACATGGGATATACAGTGTTACGGCTTCCGCCCTACTATTGTTTATTTAATTCCATAGAGCATATGTGGCACCAACTAAAGTCAAATGTTAGGTCACAAAATGTTTCTCCGACTTTAAGTGGTAGTGTAGTCGAATTAATAAGGAAATGTGTTGATGATATCTCCCCATAAAGTTGGAAAAATTCAGTACGCCATGTAATGAACGTAGAAAATTCATATGTTACTTTGAATCACATAATTAAACCAATTGTTATTAATCTTGAAGAGGATAGCGACAGCGAAACAGAATTAGGTATTTAGGAATTCATAAATATATTTTGGTTATTTTGGGTATTTTTTTTTTGTAAATATTAACTTGTATATATTTTTCTATATTTTTTTTTCAATTCATCTATTTTTTGTACATTATGTATTCGTTTGTATGTATATACTGTAAATAGAACTATTATTACTGTACATTTTTAACGATATCCGATTAGAAAGAGCAAAAACTTAGCCTGTAAAAAGTGTGAAGGAAAGTACCTTTCTGAATTTAGATCCATATACTACAATTATTCATGTAGAACAAAAAAAACTACTTTCTTCATGTTAAAAATTGTTCAATTATCAAGTATATTCACTTGAACAACCTGAAAATACCATATAAAATAATTTAATAAATTTTTATAATCGTGTATTACACAGCTACCAATGAAATATATTAAATAACAAACTTTCTGAAGTGCGACCCTGTGTACTTCGGTAGTTTATTGAGAGACTCTTGTATACACAATAGGATCAACTCAGGTAACCATTAAGCACTCAACCATTTTTCGTGAAATAAACTTTACCTAACTTTTTTATTTTCGAATATAAGCGAATGAATAAAAAAACAAGATGTTAAGAAAACCTGAGGCTATAGCAAATTAATATAAAGTAGAATAAACTAGTATCATATTGTGGGAAAACTGTGGGTGATACATAAAATCTAATTTTAGATTCTTTTTAGCGCCAAAAAACACATAGAATTCACATAAATATGTAAAAAGATTTTATTATTTTTTTTATTGGCCTTTGTAATCTAGTAGTTAATTATTTTATTGTGTATAATGCTATTTGTCAAATAGCACTCTGAGATAGCGCGTTGAAGAGTTCCCAAATAAACAGCATATAAACAAAATTAAAGCACTTGTTTTATAAATTTAAATGTTAAAGAGATGTATGTACTACATTTAGCAACTACAAAAAAACTTTACTATTGAAAGATAGCAGGATATAAACTTTGCACCATAAACCGGAGGCCGGCTATAAAAAGTTTTAAAATATCAATTTCCTCTGCCTGCGCTCGCTTTATAGGGCTCTTCTGATAAGAGAAATATAGTCGCATATTCCTGTGGGACTTCCATAAAGGAGTCAGGGAATATTCGCAGGTGGCGGCCATTTTGAGGTTATAAAAAGAGATGTCGAAAATGCCGGTTACTTAACGTGATAGAAAGGTTGTTTTGGGACTAGTAGAGAAAGCTTTTATGCAAATGGCGGATATTAAATTTCCTATCGATGCTTGCTTCTAGTTTTACATAAATACGTCTATGAACTTCCTTGTTGCCTATTATGACCAGAAAGTTATTCCTAGAGATATTAGACAGTGATTTATTGTTTGTCATCTAGTCTTTTTTATACTTAGTGGATACACATTTAAAGTATATAAAAATTAAACATAAACTCTGTTTTTATTACTGTGTTGTAATTTCTATTATTTCCTTTTTTCTATTTTTAAATAATTTATATTAATATAACTGGGCAAAGCACAACAGCAAAAAATTATACCACCTAAATAAGGAACTTAAATATATAGAAAACATTAACAGAGAGACATAATTCAGAATTTTCTTATAGAGCATTGTATAAGAAAGTTAACATTAACAGAAAAGAATTCAAGGCAACCAGAAGACAATACAGAAGTAAGAATGACGACCTATTAACAACAAGGAAAGATGTATTAAATAGATGGGTCGCACTTAATATAGAGGAGGAAGAAGAAAACCTGGAAGACGAAAGAGATGAGGTAAGAGAAACAGACGAGAGGAAGCCTCTTAGAAACAGCAGCTTATAAAAGCAATATGAACACAGAAATCTCTCCCAATGATTGGAATATTGGAATACTTTGTACCTCCTTCTCCTCCTAAGTGCCTTCTTCTGTTGAGGTTCGCGATCAATATGGCAAATTTGTCTCTGTTCTGGGCTTGATGAATTAATTCATTTCCTCTTGTGCGGCTCCAATCTCTGATGTTTCGTATCCAAAATTTTTTCTTTTTACCCCTTTTACCTTTATAATTGCCTTCTAATATTACTTAGAACTGCTCAAATTCCCTATGGCGCATTATGTGTCTTAGATATGACATCTTTCTAATTTTGATAGTATTTACCAGATAAGGGCGTGTGTTCATTGCTCTCAGTACTTCTACTGGTCCAGCTTATTCTTAGCATTCGTCGGTACATCCACATTTCAAATGAATTTAATTTATTGACGTCACACTGTTTTAATGTCCAGGTCTCACAGCCATATAGTAATAGAGACCACACATAACACTTTAGTGTTCTCAATCTTATTGAGAGTGATAGCTTGGGGTTATAGAGCATTATACGCATATTCATGAAACCAGATCTTGCTATTTCAATGCGTCTTCTAATTTCTTTTGAGTGGACTAGTTGACTATTTAGTTCTCTGCCCAGGTAAATAAAGCTTTGGGAACTCTAAAGGGTGATACAATTTATTTGTATGTTAGGTGTAACTTGTTCATGGGAGTTTTTGTGGAATACCAGAATTTTGGATTTGGAAAAGTTAATGTCCAAGCCCAGCCTGTCACTTTCTTCTGATAATATGTTGATCAATATTTTTAGTTGGTCTTCTTTTTCTGCTAATATTACGGTGTCATCGGCATATCTTATATTGTTAATGATGATTCCATTGGCTCTGGCACCTTCAGGGCGATCTTCAAAAGAAGCTCTAATTATATGTTCGGCATATACATTTAATAATAGGGGTGATAAAATGCACCCTTGACGCACTCCTCGTTCTATGTTGATGTACTTGGTGTTTCCGTTCTCTGTTCGAACACATCCTGTGTGGTTCCTGTATGTATTACTTATGATAGCTATGTCGTGTCCGTCCAACCCTAGTTCTTTTACCACCTCAATCAATTTTCCGTGTTTTATGCGGTCGAAGGCCTTTCTATAATCAACAAAGCACACATACAGCCGTTTTTGAACCTCAAGATACGTTTCTGCCATCAGTGTCAGTCCCATAATTGCTTCTCTAGTGCCTGTACCCTTTCTAAAACCATATTGAGAACGACTCGGGTATTCTTCACACTTATTGTGAATTCGGTTATAAATTATTCGCATAAAAATCTTAGCGGCATGGCTCATTAGGGATACAGTTAGATGGTCTTCACATTTCTTTGCTTTTTGTTTTTTAGGAAGAGCTATATATGTGGATGTTATCCAGTCATGCGTATTATGCCATGTTCATATATAATGTTGCAGAGGTATGTTAATTTCCTGACAGCATTATCACTTAGGTGTTTAAAATTTTCGGCTGTTATTAGGTCTTCGCCGGTGTCTTGTTGTTCTTTGCGTCTTTTATTGCCTACAAAACTTCTTCGGTGGGAATGTTTAATTTTTAATCTGTATCTATTTGTGGAGGCTCTTCTGTTCTCTGATCGTCAAACAAATTTTTAAGATATTGCTCCCATATTTCTTTCTGTTTTCCAGGGTCTAATTCCATTTGGTTTTTTTTGTTTGTTACAATCGATAAGTGTTTGGGTTTCCATATTCCAGCTACCTCTTTAACCTTTCTGTGTAGTTCTCTATCTTCATGCTTCATTTGCAAATCGTCTACCTCGTTACATTTTTCTTTCATCCACTCCTTAGCTACATTTATTTTTTTCTCAATTTCCCTGTTGAGTGCTTTGTGTCTTGGTTAGGTTTTTGTTTTTTACCATCCGTCTCCTATCCATAATTTGTAATATTTCGTTTGTCATCCATGGTTTTCTATGTTTAGGGTTTTCTTTCTGTATACTTTGGTCTGCTGCCTCCAGGTCAGTATTTTTAATTTTTCCCCACATGTCTTTAATGTTTTCTTTTATTGTCTTCTCCTTAGTGGGAGCTATTGTCTTAGACTCTAACTGCGTATCTACCATGTCTTCATATTTCTGTTGCTGTCCTTGATCAGCACTACTCCATGCTATTCTCTGACTGGGTTTAGCCTTGTCTACTCTTTTAAGTTTTAATCGGATAGTTGCGACTACAGGATTGTGGCCTAAATTTATGTTTCCATAATGTAATTAATAATCATTAGTGCCTCCGTTCCCAGGAGGTGGATCGGAAGACGAGGTTTTATAGAGTAGCCAGCAAGGTCGCCAGATCTAACACCTCTAGACTTTTTCCTGTGGGGTTATATAAAATCAAAAGTTTATGTCAATAGACCCCAAAACTTACAGGACTTGAAGGATAGAATTAGGCATGAAACGAGTCTAATTACTCCAGAAGTCATCCGCAATGTACTTGATGAATGTGTCCGTAGATTCGCATATTGTCAAGAAACCGATGGATAAAATTTCGAACATTTAATTTATAATAATAATTATGCATAATTTGGTTACTTTAAATTACATTATTAATTAAATCATTAGTTGTAATTTAGTTGAATTTAAATTTAAAAAAAAAACTGTTTTTGTACCCTTAAAAAATATTTTAGTTAAAAATGTAATGTGGTTAAATAGAGAATTAAATTCTCGTTTAAATGAGGTGTCGCATTATACCGATTTCTATTTAAAAAAAAATAACGATTACGTCACTACACCTACACCGGTGACGTCATCCCTACTCCATGTACGTTATATGGGTATTTTATAACAATTTCGGGATTTCCCTCAAAACTGGACGATTCTCCAAATAATGATAATATTCCATAATTTAGCCGTTCACTGTATAAACATTATGTTGCTGACAGTTGGAACGGATGTATTGGAGTTTTTGAAGTTTATAGTTGTCATTAAGTTATTGTAAACAAGTACTGTAATATTGTTGGTGTTCCGAGTAAAGTTATTTTTAAAGAAATGTACATATTACCCCAGTACATCATAACATAGCCTGTAGTGTCCGATGTTAAACATACATCTTTGTTTGTTGTGTCCAGCGTTCCCAATATTTTTTAGCGTAAATCTAGTCTGTTGTACCCTATTAGTTTCAGTCTGTCACCGAGTTAGAGTCTATCCCTATCTCTATCGCACTCCGAATATTTCAACGAAAAAGGCAGCCATAAAAATATCCTAAAAACCGCATCCAGCTTTTATCGTAACAAAATTGTAAGCTTTTAGGTCGGCATTAGGCGTGCCTGAATTACAGGTGACTGTTATTTCGCACCCTATAAAAAGACAATATGCGAAATGGGAGTCGAGTTCTGCGAAAATGCCCATTTTTTGGATAAAGCGGCTTAGACTCAAACCATAGAGGCAGGTTAAAAGAAAATGTGGCTTCGGTGTACTAAATGAGTATGGAAATATTTTCGTTTAATAATTGCGAATTTGAAATTTTTGGTGTGAATAAACTTGGCAAGAAATATATTCATTACATTTAGGTATTAATAGTATAATTTCAGTTGCAAGCTAATTTATTTTGACGTTTCAATTTACACTTCGGAAATTTTGTATTTTGAAAAAAATTCTGAAGAGGAAATAGAGATGTCAAAATAAACTTGCTTAAAATATAAAACCTAAAACTAATATTATTAATATTATAAGATGTAACAAAAAGTTGGGATCCAATGTGTAACAATAAAACTCACAACTTTCTTTTGGAGCCAATTGTTAAGGCTTCGTCTAGCTCAGTCTCTCAGGCCAGAGAACTTCCTATCTTAATGCAAATCTGAAAAATAAGTTTGTCTGTTCTTATGGCTTGTTTTTATATGTACTGTTGGCTCTGTGCAGTTGGATCGCTTGTTGAACTTAGTTGGTGGCTCTAGATGTAGCTGAATCTAGCTACTTGCATGTATGTATCTTCAGGTAGCCGTTGAGTTATGCATAGCAGCTGCAGTTGTTATCACATAATCGACCATGTGCTTTGAAAAGACCTTGAACGACCACGAGGCTTAGGAAGTTCCACCCATGTGGTTAGAATATATCCAACCAAAAGGTGGACAAGAAAAAGTTAATAAGGATAAAAAAATTAAAATGAGAAACCTTGTGTTAACCATTGCATACGTTTCCAATTTTCTTGTTTAACAGCAATACTTTATTAATAAATTTGATACATCACTTCAAAATGACCACTTTTGGATAAGCTGGAGAGGAAAAGCACCCGGTACAGAAAGTATCCCAAAAGATATTTGGGGGTCGAGGTCTTATGAAGCTATTCTGAAAATTGTAGCCTGTTATGTATGAGTGATACAGTATGTCGCCTGGCACCTAGACTATAGCACTGTTTAGTTCATAATAGTATAGTCCAGGCTTGTTTTCAAGTTTTAAAATTACAGTACAGTACAGTACTACAGACGCAGGAGAAGAATATTTATTTTAAATATGTTAAAATATATGTAGATGAAAAAAAAAATGAAAGAAATATGCAGTTTTTTTGTCCTTTAACCTGTAATTTATAATTTTTCTGGTACTCTGAGATAGCGCGTTAATAAAAAAGGTAGTGGTATATTTATGTAGTAATATTCTCCGTAACTAAAGAAAGTATATATACTAAAGCAAACTCAGATTTATCTTGGGGTTATCCGGCATCCCTACGGAAAATATTGTGTATAAAAGTAAAAGCTTGTTTACCAGAGCACTCTAGCCAATTTCGCCGAGATTGAACATTATGTGCTTTGTGGAATTTAAATGAAGCTAATCTGGTTATTGAATAGAATTGAAATGGTTCTTTCGTGTACCTAAACGAGTTAACTGCTATATACATGGCGATAAAAAGTACAAAGCAACTTATTTTGAGAAAATAATTTTTCTTCTTTATGTTACTTCAAATGAATAGATTAATGGTAAAAATTTGTAACAGAATAATAATACAACTGGTTTATATTAACTTATCTTTTAATTTTTTTCTTAGTTTTATTGAAAAGTGGAACGAAACTTAATTAAGACAAAGTTTGGGCTCCTCGTAATATCTGAAACGATGGGTATAGGACCTTTAAAACTGTATCAAAATGTACGTAAAAAAACTGTATATTAAAGAAAAGTATCCAATTTGGCAACCTTTTATTACGACAAGAGTCAAGGAATCATAATGATGACTGCTACTTTTGCTTGTGTAATATCAAAGGGTTTAATTCAAGATTAAAGCATTCCATTTCTTGCCCAAATCTTCCCTTAGCTATTCATCATGTTCCTTATGAAGCAGAAACGCCTACTCCAAAGCCTTTTGATGCGTTAGAAGAGATAACAGACTCAGAAAATGTCAAATGAAACCTCAGGATAATCAGGACTCAAGCTCTGATTTTAAATATGGTACTAGACCAAAATTGTTCCCAGGAAAACGTAAAAGATTTGTGGTGAGAGATCTGCATTTTTCCAAAGATGTTGCTTAGTTGCTTGAATCTTAACTCAAGAGTAAATATGAATTAACACCTAAAGTGTCCATTTCTTAATTCCGATATCGTGAAAAGAATTGTGCACCTTAATTTATTCAAGAAGGAAAGCTAATTTATTGTATTGGCATAATCAAATACTTGATGGTTTAATTCAAATTCCGATATAAATCTTCTAAATGAAGCCTGTTTATCTCATATTGAATCGCAGTTTTATGGCATAACAATGGTTTCTATTCTTTTATTCCAGTTGGACATACTGAAGTCAGATGGTAATGCTCGCTAAGAGCGGTCCCAGGCACGTCGGTTGCAGGAAGAGGGGGTGATTTTAGTTGGTAGGCGGTCAATTACGGTAAGGCGTAGTCGTCTGAAACTCTGAGATAGCGCG
>NW_027312389.1:0-30959 GCF_040954645.1 Diabrotica undecimpunctata | reverse complement strand
ACGCGCTATCTCAGAGTGTAGTACTAACATTTGACTATGAATCTGCAATCAATAATAATTAAAAATTCAGTCAATTTTAACAATAAACACAAATAAGTCTGGCTAATTAGCTCTGCCAAAGCCATTTTTCAGAAAAAAAAACACTCTAAATTTGTCAATTTTCCATTATAAGAACCCATTTCTTTTAAATTATCGACTAAAGTCATTTTTTGACGATTTATGGTAGTCACACAAACTAGTTTGTAAATTAATGTTAAATGGAAATTGAATTAATTATATTTAATTATATTAACTTTACAATCCTAGATAATAAATAAATTAAAACCAACTTAAAAATGCACTGCTTTGAGTAGTTCAGAAATAAATAGGTTACGATATAATAGAGACTAATAAAGAGGCTAATAAAAAAGAAACAGACAGACAGACAGACACAGACATGCTTGAATTTCGCTGGGTGCTTCGTTACTTGAAAATAAACCTGTATATTGAAAAAAATGACAATGGAACAACAGACATGAATGGAAATTGGGGAGCGGACAACATCTAAAGTCGTTCTAGACCGATTGTATATAATGTATAACTTTATGGAATTTACCATAAGCGAAAAAATGTTTATTTTCACGTTTCTATTTCCACTTCGGAAATCGTTCTCAAAGAGAATAAATAGTATTAAAATGTCACAAGGAAAGAACTTCAGGACAACTTAAATAATACTTTCTATTTTATTTAAGCAACTTTGCTAAGCTTGGGTTTTTCTATTCCACTGTAAAAATTATGTTGTTTACACTTCGCGTAGCGCCACTGATTCCAATATTCTCTGTGTTCGCCAGTCTCACTCACTCCTGACAGTGTTATAATTAATGCCTAATTGGTATAAGAGGGTGAAATTGCCCCCCCTAATTGACCTAATGAATAAACATTCCGACATTTTACATAGCAATGTGAGTAGGTGAACTTTTTTACGTAAACGAGTGCGTTGTTTCCATGTCTGGAAAACACACAAACGAAAGTCTGTTCACATCATTGATCAGCTGTTCAAATTTATGTTGTCACGGATATACAAAGTTGCTTAATAGTTATTTAAACTTGCAAAATATTCGTATTGCTCTAAAACTATTTATATGTGTCATCACATTTTGTAAAATATATACTGCAATATTACTACCAATAGTAATATTGCACACTGAAATTGTTTATTACTATTTTGACTTAGGGTCGTATTAGGACAAACGTTCAAACAAACACTTAGAAATAAGAATAGAAAAAGATGTTATCAATTGTGTCCCTCAGTCGAAACGTATGCTACTGTTTTAACTAAAAAGTAACTGAATTAATATTCATTTAGTACAAGTATACAAGTATACTTATATGCATTAACAGCAGACAAATATGTTAATGAAATCGAATTGTCTAAAAGACCTTTATAAGATGAACGCTAGAACTCCAACGATGTCATTGACGGAAGAACAGGTACGTAGAACTAAAGACGGCAAAACGATAGGCCCTGAAATTTTTGACGTGACAACGTCTTAAATTAGGTTGTGGCTCGGAGTCACTCATGAAAAAGTGTAACGCCCGCTCACGTCTGTTACGATGAGTCACCCGAACGAGAGAGAGGCCCGCCGGACCGGCGAATGACTTGCGTCTCTCTCCCACTCAAACATGATCGGTCCGCTGCGCGCGCAGCACTAGAGAATTAGGCGCGTTGTATCGGTGCGTGCTTGTGTCTCTGTCTTTCTCGAGCGTTCTTGGCGTTGGAAAACCGAGAAAGCGTCATAATACAAGTTCACACGTGTGGTTAAAGTATCGTCAGCTGTGTCTGTAGTGAAAATGTGGAGTGCTTAGATTCGTCATTTACAACAACTACAACAATAAAAGTAAATAATTGTACACTAATATTTCATTATCGTAAACTATGATTGATTGATTAATTGTTAGATTGACACAAAAGTTGAGAAACTGAGTTTATAGGTTATGTCATACTATTGACAAATGTTGATAGTGTTAAGTAAATTATTAGTTTAAATCACTCTGCAATCAATCGTAATTCAGTCGATTGAGAAGAAACAGCGCGTTTCAACTGCAAACAACTATTGTGCAATTTAATAATATTCATATCAATAAATATTCTACCGAGAAAAAGACGTTGTCACGTAAAATCTTCGCCCGTAAAACCGACTTTACAGGCAACCCGATTTTTTTACCTGTTTTTGTCAATACCAAGCATTGACATAGTGCTTGTAAGTTGTATATTATTGGTTCATTTGATGCTAGTACCATCGATTCTAATCCTACGAATGTAGTGAAGATAGATCGATGTTCATTATAGCCATAGAACTAGTTGATACTTAAATGTGGTTCATGTATTTCACCAGTAGCACAAATTACAATAAATCGATTTAAACATTCCTCAGACACACTCATTGGAGACCTATTAGACAAGCAACTTTAAGAGTAGAGTATAACACAACAAGAATTTGATAATTAACTACACTTAATATTTGATTCTGAAATAGAAAAAAGAATAGATGCCTTTGAGATGTATATATACAGACGAATGTTGAGAATTCCATGACTACAAAGAGTTATTAATGTTGAGGTACTTCGTCGCATGTGTAAACAAAAAGAACTACTATGAATAATCAAAGAGAGGAAAATGCAATACTTGGGTCATATGTTGAGAGGCGAAAGATACGAATTACTTCAAG
The DNA here is from genome assembly GCF_040954645.1 of Diabrotica undecimpunctata. NCBI lineage: Eukaryota > Metazoa > Arthropoda > Insecta > Coleoptera > Chrysomelidae > Diabrotica > Diabrotica undecimpunctata. The sequence goes on along the minus strand of NW_027312389.1, from coordinate 28,251 downwards.
CTATACTGGAAGGAAAAGTACAGGGCAAAAGATCAGTAGGAAGACGCCAGAACTCGTGGCTGAAAGACCTGAGGAGATGGTTCGATCGCTCATCCGCAGAAATCTTTCACGCAGTAGTTTCCAAAACTACAATTGCCATTTGGATCGCCAATCTTCAAAAGAAGATGGCACCATGACAAGAAGAATATTTGATTGACTTCAAAAACCTGAAAGACCTCTTGTGGTTTATCTTAAAATATCAAAATATTTTATTAACTTATGTACAGGCTGTTCAAGAATTCTATGAAGGCAACTTCAGTTATGTAAGAACACGGGATGGCTGCTCGGAAATATTTTCAGTTTCAGACAAGGTTGCTGCGTGTCACCATCTCTTTTCAAAATATACGTCAATGCTGCGCTGAAACAATGGACAATGAAATGCAATTGTGTGGGAGTTTAAATAGGTATAGTCAAATCTACACTTTTCTATTTCCTAAGAAGGTATCAAAGGCACTGGGCATCTTGCTGCTAGCACAGCAGTAATGCATTGTTTGGTGATCAGTGTAGTAGTGTCTGAGGGCTCGGGAGACTGAGGCCTCAGAAACGCTGAAGAAGACATAAAAGAAGATGTCGAAAAGCTCGGTGCAGTGATAATCGACGCGGTTTAACCTGGAAGCCTGTTGAGTTTAACACAACGACAAGAGCGGAATAGACCAGCAAATTTAATAAGTGTAGTGGAAACTTTTGTTCTCCTTTCTTTTTAAGTACATGAGCGCTGTTGCCGATGTAAAATATGTTCTCTGTCTATTTAATTTGAAGTAACAATCGTAACAATCAATCCGATGTTAAATGCAGTACGTGCAGTTCTCCTTTTTTTTCTATTTTTGAACTTTTGTGTAGCAGGAGCAACAACCACTTGCGCGAATATCTTCTGTACAAAGTACACGTTCGCTACAGACATGAAGGGTGTCCCACGTTTATCCTCGATATCTATCTGGGTTATAAGATATTAAAGTATATATTTTGGATTTCTTAATAGGGGAGAGATAACTAATAAATAGAGTAAAAGAAAAAAATTATAAAAAAATTCTAGTCATTGATTTTAATGCATCAATCAATTTTTAATTATAGCAACTTGCGTGAACTTCAAACCAGACCATAGCGGCGCCATATTAACGAAGAGCTTTGCGAAACGGAAACAATAAATTTAAAAAATATGTTGGATTTCGGTATCTTATAAAGAATTGTGATTATAAAATGTATTTTTAGAAATCACTGACAGTTTTTACACGCGATATTTACGCATTAATCATTTCTGAGAAATAAACTACCAAATGTAAGATAAAGTTCTGTTTTGTAGATATATACCGAATATAAATCTAAAATAAGGTCACTGCAATGCATGTGTATGTCTTGCTGTCAGATAGATTAAACTTGCATCGCAGTTTTAGTATTAGTAGAATTTTTGGGATTTGAGTCATAAAGCTACCCATAGACTGTAGATAATTCAATCAGGATATTGCAAAATAGTTTAATAATACCGACTCATAGCTTACTTATAGCTAAAACAAAAATATTAATAGAAAAATGTAACGAATACAAGTTTCCAGTTTTCCTAGCATTTGTAGACTACGAAAAAGCTTTCGATACCATAGAACACACGGCCGTAATAAACGCAATGCAAAATTGTAGAATAGACAGCAGATATATTAACTTAATAAAAGAAACTATGAACCAAGCTACAGCTACATACTACCTAAATGAAAATGAACACACGAACCCTGTACCACTAAACAGGGGAGTCAAACAGGGAGATACTTTATCACCCAAACTGTTCACCTTAGTTTTGGAGGACGTTTTTAAAAACCTAAATTGGAAATATAAGGGAATAAACATAAATGGCCGCTACCTCAGTAATCTACGATTTGCAGATGACATAATCCTGATAGCTACTGACCTACAAGAAATGCAAACCATGCTTTTAGAACTACATACCGAATCTTCTAAAATAGGACTGAAAATGAATTTAAACAAAACAAAAGTCATGCACTCCGAAGACACCGTGACAATAATAAACGATAAAGTTATAGAAAAAGTTGAAGAATATATATACTTAGGACAAAAAATAATACTAAATAGGGAAATTCAAACTGAAGAAATAAAAAGAAGAAGAAAGTTAGCTTAGGCAGCATTCGGTAAACTGAACTATATACCCAGAAATCAAAAAAATCAATTACATCTTAGATCTAAAGTTTTTGATGCATGCATTATTCCGATATTAACTTATGCGGCACAAACATGGACAATCACAAAAAAGAATATGAATATACTTAGAGTCACTCAACACGCGATGGAAAGAGCAATGCTAGGTATATCACTTAAGGACAAGAAAACAAACACATGGATAAGACAGAAAACCAAAGTCACCGATGTGGTGCAAAAATCATTAAAGTTTGAAATGGGAATACGCTGGACATGTAGCTAGGAGCGATCTAAACAAATGGCACAGATCAATTTAACCTGGAGACTATACCAACACAAAAGACCCAGAGGCAGACCTCCTATGAGATGGACAGATGATCTGAAAAGGACTGCCGGGAAAAAATTGGCTACAAGTAGCGTACAATAAAAAACAATGGAAAGGAAGACTTGAAGAGGCTTATGATCAGATGTGGACGTGAATGGCTAGACGAAGAAGAAGTAGAAGAAGCTTATAGCTGTAGCTCATATTAAAATACAAGACCATACTTTACGTCAGTCAGAGTTTGATGATTATTGCGCAAATTTATATTATGTCAAAAAAAAATCATAAGTAATATAGTCCATGGAATCATATATTTATATGAGTTGTTGTTAGTTGACACTGCTCTTAATGACATATAGATTGACATTGTCAATATAATTTTGTACCTCTTTTTGGTTATTAACGTATATTTTTCATGTAAATTACAACGGTCCAGAAAATCAGGTGGACTGGTACCGAAAACGCATTGACATTGTCAATATAACTTGTTATATATGTTATATATAAAAATATATTTTAATACTTCTTTTTTGGTTATAAACGTATATTTCTAATGTATATCACAGCGGTCCAGAAAATTAGGTGGACTGATACCAAAAATCAAAAAATAAGCAAATGGATAATATTCTATAGTGGTAGCCCCAACAATCTAAATGAATTTGGAACAGGTTTTGTTACACAAAAGCATACTGGATTCTGTCATGGATTTCAAGCCAGTAAATGAAAGAATTTGTTCATTGAGGTTTGGAAGAAGACTATGCAACAACTCAATGCTATTACAGAAAGACGGTCTTCGATTTAATTTCAATGCAGGGCATCTGCCATCCGCTTAGACGTATTTCAACCTCATTAGGTATTATCGAAATTAAATCTAAGACCGTCTTTCTGTTTTAGTTCTTTACTTAGTTTCCAGTACTAAATTAACTAAATTTTTTTACCGTGATCAACGGCATGTGGAATGCAAATTATAGATTCCCTTCGACCAGTCGACTAATTTATCGATCTGTCTGCTTTGCAAGTTGTAGAAAGCGCATGTGGTGAAAATTTGAATTTAGTTTCGCTAAGTAGGAAATCTTAAGGTTTTTAATGTTCAATGCTATAATTCATGCCCTAGCAGAAGAACATAAAGAGTAACTAAAGACGCGTTTTATGATTAATTTCAAACGTTTTTTATACCTTTACCTAAATAGGATGTGTTAATTTTTCTGACAGCTTTAAGTGCTAAAATAGGAAGAGAAGAAGTCTTTTCTTTATGTATCATAGCCACCTTAATTTAATTCAGTGCCACTCTAAATAGTATGCTTCTATCAATATCAAACCAATATCTCAAGTTCTTAGAGTATTAAGTCTTTCTTCGTCCTGCACTGCTTTTGCATGCCATTTTTCCTTGCATAGACTTTTGTAGCAATGTAGGATCTCTCATTGCATATCCGAAGTACTCCAGCTTTCTCTTCTGATGTTGATGTGATTAAGATCACTGTTATTTACAGTCCAGGACTCGACACCATAAAGTAAGCCCGAGAATACGTAGCAGCGAAGTAGGCGGATCTGCAATGCTAATTTTAGGTCTCTTAGGTTATATAATTCCTTGTACACCCTTCTAAAAACATAAACAATTTGATTAACCTGCTCAATTTCTGTTGTCTACTAATTACGAGTATTTTGGTTTTCCGTATGTACAGATCCAGACCTGCTTTCTTACAGCTCTCAACGACATTGGGTAGTAGTAATATTTTCAGATCTTCTTGAGTAGAAGCTTCAAGTACTTGTCATCCGCATATCGTAAATTATTGATGATTTCATAATTATAATTCCTTCGTGTTTTTCAGAAAGTATAATTCTGAAAGTTCTTTTGGAGTAAACGTTGGAAAACACGAACAAAAAGCATCCCTGCTATACTTCTATATTTAATATTAATAGCCTGTGATTCCAAACCGTCTATTAAAACTGATGTTGTTTGATTTCAATACAAATTTTCAATCGTGCAAACGTCTCTGTCATCCAAATCCATGTCTCTTAGAATTTCGATCGATATAAAGTATTTATCACTATCAAATGAGTTTTAAAAGTCAATAAAACAGCAGTATATGTCTACAGATATATCACGACATCTTTGAGCAAGTACGTCCATCTCAATCAATGCCTCACTCGTTCCAAACCCGTTACGGAAACCAAACTGTGTCTCACGTAGGTATTTCTTGCATTTATTATAGATACTGCCATATATTACCTTTAGAAAATTTTCAATAAATGGCTTAACAAACTGATAGTTCTATAATTAGCAGAGGTTGTCCTTTTAGGTATAGTTACGCAATGAATTGGAGCAACCATCAGGTGGTAAAAAAGTCCAAATCCACTATTTACTGGCCAACGGCTTCGGGACGGATGACCTGGTGAGTAGAAGGGCACTCTTTTGTCATGAGATTAAGAAATTGGTCTCGAAGGCGGAAGAACTAACAAAGTGGTCAACGGAATCAGAATACAGAAGGCAACGAGAAACCACTGCATTAAAGGTCCCAGATAACATATCTAGTAAAGCTATCATTACAAATACAACTGAAGTGGAAACAGCTACTAATCATGGAATACGGAAGCCAAGATTTGGCAGAAGGAGTGCTCCACCTCTAGATCATAGGGCCTCCCAGGTCGTAACCCAGGAAAATCCCTGTGAGAGGACTGGAAAAGAGTCTCTTAAAACTTCAGAATTGATTATTAAAATATGTACCTGGAATGAGAAGACAATGTAATAGGCTGGAAAACTTAATATTACCATTCAAGAAATAACCAGACTTGGAATAGGTATAATGGACATAAGCGAAATGAGGTGGCCAAATACTGGTGCTTGTATTGTTGACAACCATCTAGTATAACACTCAGGAAATAACGGTCAACATATGTATGGACTAATCGCATCTTCTTAATTATGTCGATATGTTGCAAATGGTACACCTGTTTCTGAAAGATTAATAATCCAACTGAATACTACTCCCGTCAAATTAAATGTTTTACAAGTGTGTGCCCCAACCAGTGATAGGGAAGAGAAGTTAAAGGAGAAGAAAATAAAGATTTTAACAAAATTAGATAAGAACATCTGATAAAACAGAAAGAGAAGAGAAAAAGTTGGATGAATGACAATATACTGCAACTTTTCAGAGCAGCAGTGTGTAAAATATAGACTATTGCCATGATGGTCGCTAACGTCCAAATGAATAGGCACTACAAGAAGAAGAAGAAATATTACGATCTTTTGTATAATATTTTTTGTACTTGTGATGCCTGTAATCAAAACATAATATTTCATTAAAAACAACTCTACCAGCTTTCTTTTAGTTGAGCATTTTGCATCCTTTATGATTTTATAATAGATATCACAAAAGCTTAACGAAAACGATTAATTCGATTTTACCATAGTATTCAGAAATTAAAAATTTTCCAAATAAATCAATGACAAAAAAAATTTACAAATTATACAAAATCAAATCAAAAATGTTTGCCAAAAAACTTTTAAAAGTGCTTTGTCCCAGTTTAAAAGCTCGCTGCCAAAATGTACGTAACATAAGCCACGCTAACTGCTACGATAATCTCTAAGTTCTTCTCCAAACCAACTAACCACTCAGATTGTTGGATTCTATTTTATCTGATATATTCTATACCGGGAAAGACTGGCGTTTGACTCGGCAAATCCTTTGTTAATCCGATGGGAAGCTAAGTGTTCTCAAATCTCATACTGGCACATATAAACGACAGAATAACATTTGTGGATGAATGGGGTTAGGAAATGTTTCTCTATTGTCGTTTAATGAGAAAATGTAGGGCATTATTAGAGTAAAGTTCAACATCTTTGTGTGGGGAGCATTGTATTGGAAATTTCATTTTTAAAATTTCTACAATATCGAAACTTTTACATGAATGGAAAATAACAATGGGTCTTAGAAAAACAAACTATCCTATCAATATATGAAAGAAAAACCTCTTACTGTATGTATATAATAAGATCGATGGTATTGCCATATTACCACCTAAAAGCTTACTATTTTTATTGCGACAAACAATCTTTGCTTTAAAGTTTAGTCACACGTTTTGCCTCATATGACCTTTTAATATGACCGTTTTTAATTTATGATTAAACGAATAATGTATCAGCTTGAAATCCAACTTTCACGTGAAATTTATCAGTCTCTCCCTTATCTGTCCTAATACTTGTTGCTACTGACTCGTGCAAATATTTCACAGTCTTTATAGATTCAATAGACATGTTAAAAAAATTATTCCTGTTTTTCCTAAATTTCTCCACACTTCCCTAGGATTGTCATCTAGTCCAATTACTTTACTTTTCTTTATTTTTTAAAATTCTTGATCAACTTCCTCGTTTGTCATTCTAGTAACCATTGCTATTGGAATCGAAATCCGTCGGAATCGTGTTAAAAAGCTGTCGGGCTGCGGTCTGTGGCTTAAATTAAAACTACATTTATTGCTAGAGTTTTGCTATTTTAAGTGTTTTGCCAATAAATTTCTGCTATTTAAAATAATAAATATATCATTAATATGTTCGTTGAAATTCTCAGTAGCTTCGCTGTTTTCAAATTCCTTTGAGTATGTATTTCTTAAATAAATTTAATGTTCTAGCAACTTTTTGGCAGAAAGTTTGGGCGGCTAATGTCACCTTCATTTTTTCTTTAAACCAATTAATATGCCTTCGGGTTATCCTAGCTGCTAGATGAAAGCCTTCCTTTTCATAAATTTCTCTTAATTTTTCTAAATATTCCCATCTATTTGCTTCATTATTACCATCAAAAAATGTTTTATAAGTACCCAAAGCGTTGCGGATAAGCTTTAACATATGTGGAGGGTCAAATATTACATATACAGGGTGGTCCTTAAGTAATTGTACAAACAGAAACCGTAGATTCTTTACTTTAAAATATTACGATTAAAGCCAACTTGCTTTAATAAAATGTTGATATTGTATTGAAAGATACAGGGTGTTAAAGTGGAAATTTAAAATTTTATTTTTTGCTATAACTTTTATGTTTGTAAATATTTTTAGACAAAAATTCACAATTGAATGCTTTTGAGTAGGATAAATTATAATTTTATACATAATTTAATGTAGCTGATAGAGGGCACCACATATGCCACATGTGTGGCATAAATTTGCGCTTAACTTTTTTGCTCTTTAAGTTAGCTCTATTTGTGTTAAAAAATAAAAAAGATACATTATTTCTACAAAGAAAAGGTATACTTGTTAGTAACCTCAAAATTCAACCGTTTTCGAGATAATCGCATTTTATAAGTCAGCTGCATAATAATATTTGTGCGGTAAAGCACTGAATATCTGTAGATAAGTATAATTCATAGTTTATTCTTATTAAAACAACTCAAAGATTATAATGTTACATTACAAAATGCTTTGTTATGGCTGCTAAATGTCTTATTGGAGAAAAGATTCTTCATCTTCTTCTTTAGGTGCCGTGTCCGCATTCAGACGTTGGCCGTCATTATGTTTACAATTTCCCTTTTCTATCGCTTCTTAAGCTTCTATACTGGCGTTGTATTACCTTTGCTCTATTGTAAAATGCTGAAAACCCAAAATATGTGGTTTATGCAAGATGGTATACCTCCATATTCTAGAGAGAAGGCAGTGAGAACATACTTAAATACAAGTTTTCTGAACGTTGAATTGGTCGTGGTAGTCATATTCCTTGGCAATGTGGTGGGATATTGATATAATTATTTAATTCATAAAAAATCCCAAAAGAATACTTATTATTCATTACACAGTAAACACACAGGCAATTTAGTTCAGCATAATATTAGTTCGTTAGTAAAAATCATAATAGTCCATTTGTTCGAGATGTAATTATAGTTACTCGTAAGCTGTAACGTATAATCATATAAATAAGTAATGTCATCGATAGGTTATTCCGTGTGTATATAAGTAACCAATGAACGAGATACATCACAGTTTAATATATTATTTAACCTCTGCGACAAATAAGATGTAGTTCCACAATATACCATAAGATTTGGATATGTAGCCAAAAGGATATATTCATCCATTATACATTATAGCCACCACGTAGCCCAGAATTTAATCCGCTTGATTTTGGTGTATGGGGCGCATTAGATCAACGTGTTTATAAGAATCCCATAAACATTCGCAACCAACTATGAGAAGAAATAAATACTGCAGCAGTTTTTTAGAACCAACGATGCTATTTCATATGAGACGATCTTTTATGGAATATATTGACAAATTAATTAAAGAAAATGGTGGACATATCGAACAGTTACTTTCACAAAAATTATGATATTTAGTTTAACTATTTTTTAGTTTGTTTTGTAAACAAAATGTTTTGATTGTGACTTTAATTTAACATAAAACGTAAAAATGTTTGATGTATTATTCTGTTATTTTGTCAAATCCTATTATTAATTATTATCCTGCTGATATATTTATTTTATTTAATATTTCGTGAACTACTAACTTTATTTAAAGGTATTTTATACCAAAATTTAGAAGTATTAATGTTTTTGTCCATTTTTCCTTCGTTGCCTGGAGTAATTGCCATAAATTAGAATTATGCAGCTGATTTGTAAAATGCGATTATCTCGAAACTGTTGAGTTTTGAAGTTATTGACTGGTATACCTTTTTTTTTTTTGTTAAAATAAAGTATCTTTAATATTTTTTGTCACAAATACAGGTAACTTAAGGAGCAAAAAAGTTTGGTGCAAATATATGCCACATATGTGGCATATGTGGCGCCCTCTATCAGCTACATTAAAGTGTGCATCAAATTATAATTTCGAATATTTAAAAGTACCCAGTTGTAAATTTTTATACATAAATGTTTACAAACTTGAAAATTATAGCAAAAAATAAAATTTTAAATTTGCACTTTAACACCGTGTATCTTTCTTAATATCAACATTTTATAAAAGCAATTTGTCTTAAATCGTAATATTTTAAAGTGAAGAATCTACTGTTTCTTTTTGTTCAATTACTAAAGGACCAACCTGTATTGGTTGATTTCTGACTGGATGTAAAAATATGTTTTGTTAAAATGAATAGATTGTTTTTTGAGCAGTATTTGTTTTTACGATTGGTAGGTTGCTAACCTTGGCAATCAACCTCCACATTTATCCAAGCTTGGAACCGGCTATGGTGAGCGCAAAACTACTCAATCCACCCCGCAATCACCCCAGGCAGTGTCTACCAAAATAACACAATAAAAGTAAAAGTAGAAGAAGAACTTACTGACCCTTTTTAAGATGGCAATGGGATAAGACAGGGAGATTCCCTGAGTTCTCTATTGTTCAACCTGATTATAGATAAAATATTAAAAAAAGTAAGAACCAAAAAAGGATAACAAATGGGAGAAAAACAACTTAAAATAATTTGCTGTGCAGACGACGCAATCTCTCAACGTGAAAATGATTTACAACGTATGCTGCACCAATTTAATATAACCGCAAGAAAATTTAACATGTTAATTTCCCCAAAAAAGACAAAATGCATGGTTTGAACAGAAAATTTACTAAGATGTAAATTGAAGCTGGAAGAACAGATAATAGAACAAGTGATGGAGTTTAAATATCTAGGCATCACATTATCTAGCTACGGAAAGCTCGAAACTGAAGTGGAAGATCAAGTGAGTAGAGCAAACAGAGCCGCAGGCTCCCTAAATGAAACAATATGGAGAAATAAAAATATCGGGAAATAAACGAAAGGCAGAATTTACAAAACAGTCATCAGACTAATAATGATATTCGCGGCAGAAACAAGACCTGACACAGAGAGGACAAAAAGGATGTTAGAAACGGCAGAGATGAAAAAACTTAGAAAAATTGATGGTAATACACTATGGGACACGGCTAGAAGTACAGATATACAACGTAGATGCAACATCAAGAACTGGGTAAGAAATAGAAGAATAGAATGGAACAATCATATAAGCCGAATGACAACAAATAGAGTAGTAAAGACGGCAAGAGATGGTTTGTTTTAGAAAGTGCGCACTTTTAATATCTACGAATCTAACGTAGGTTAGAAATAGACCGCTTATGTATATAACGCTGCAATATTTTTCTGTTTAATTAGGATACTACCGCTTTTTCCGTCACATCCAACTTAATGCGTTGGAAAGAAATCGAATAACTGTGACGCACTGGCAGAAGGCTCTGAGAAGAACTTTATAACAGATTACACAATACCCCCATTATTCCGTAAATATCCTTTCGTGAACTTAGAAGATTTTGATAAACTAAAGATCTGTACAAATATATTTTTTAATAGAAACCCATTTGGTTCAAAATGAACAAGCGTTATTGAGATTTGAGAAACGGAAAAGGTCAAGTCGAATTTTTCCAGTTGCAAATTTTCAGTCGGAAAATTAATTGACATTACACCAGACAGACCCTCGTTAATTTTAATTCGTACCAACCCATTACCCTTGACTTTATTGATCGAAAATATTTCTATCATCGGCCTTAAAAATCAATCGCAAAAGTGTTAACTTAATGTTCCTACCTAAGCCCATTACCATTGCAAATTTATTCGTACTTTGATAATAGCCTTATCATACCCCTTTTGAAAACGATTCTCGTGTCTAGATAAGACGATGGAGATAAGGACTTATTCATTAATGTCGAGTGTAGGCCAGCCACTAAAAGTTTTCAATTTCTAACAAAAGGCTTTTCAGTTTAGGTATAATGGAATTGAATATATTTCTACATTAAAATAAAATTAGTTTTCTACATTTATATTGTCATCAATTCATTGTGACAAATGTAAAATTTTTATAAAAATCAGTTTATTATATCAAATCTGCATAAGATTCAATAAAAAGTAAAGAGCAAATCGCGCAATAGATTTAAAAAAAGTCTATAGGGAATACGCAGAAGCAAGAACTGAATTAGAGGCTATATGATGGAAAAATATAATAAAACCAAATTAATTCAACCATAATCGATTTACCAAGGATCAAATTAGGCAACTATTAATATCACTAACTATATATATAATAGTCTCCCGTTTTATACCGCTGTCGCGGCTTTGGGAGTATAGCAGGGTAGTCTGCTATATCTAGGGCCTACGGTATACAAGGAAGGTAACATGGCCAGTGCTATGCTTCAACCGTCTATTATTACCCCTGGTTTTACCCAAGGTACTCATTTTTATTCAGGCTGAGTCGACCTGGGGCCTATAGACATTTTTAAAATGTCTAGATGTTCTTGCCGGCGGTGGGATTCGAACCCCGGACCATCGGCTTGCGAGGCAAGCATCCTACACTCTGAGATAGCGCGTGCTACGCAGGCCCTTCACTAACTATTCCGAATAATTAAATTAGAGCAAGCTACACTACACTCTATTAACGAATTGCTTCCCTACTAAAACGCTTCGCACAGACATCTGCGTGCGATGCACAGGCATCTTGCGAGAAGCATCAGTTTTTTATTAACAATTTAAGAAGATTTTTGTTTTACATATAACTACGAAGAGTAGTTGTAGATAAAGTAGTGACGATAGACGGCGAAAATCACCTGAGATGTGCCAATAATGTGGTGTTTTCTAAGGGCACTAAAAATAATTGCCTGTTTTTTTTGGAGGGAAATTGCAGTGTTAACGCTGCTGAAGAATACATTTTCGAGGAGTTTATGGAACTTTTGTTTTTGAGTTTTAGAACTGTTGTTTGATTCTATATTTACTTCCATTTTGATAAATATTATGTGAAAAGTAAATCCCGAGAGCTAAACACCTGCTAAAAAAAGGTATATGGGTATTTACTAAGTAGTTATTTTGCTTAATTTGCCCGTTACACAAAAAGGGAAACCAACTGGAATGCAATAATTACCGCGGAATAACTCTCCTAAATACAGTATACGATACTGTCAAATATTTTGCACGAGAGATTAAAGCCTTATACTGAAATGTTTCTAGGAGAATATCAGGCAGGATTCAGGCGTGAACGTTCAACCATTAACCAAATCTTTACACTACGACAGATCCTCGAAAAAGCGCAAGAGTTTAACATAGATATGTATCATATTTTTGTCGATTTTAAAGCAGCATATGGACAGTGTCTTAAGACCAAGTCTTTACAACGCTATGAATAAGTTAGGAATTCCAAAAAAAACTCATATGTTTGATAAAAGTGACAATGGCGAAGATGCTATCCGCAGTAAAAAATTCAAAACGACTCGTCAACCCCCATTTCAAATACATAGGGGGTTAAGGCAGGGAGATGCGCTGGCGTGTCAGCTTTTTAATGTCGCCTTAGAAAAAGTTGTACGAGACGCTAATTTAGATAGCAGGGGAACAATATTTAATAGATCAGTCCAAATTCTATCATATACAGACGACGTGGACATTATAACAAGAACTAGGGCAAGAACTTGCGGGAAATCCTAACCGAGCTAGTCAGCAGCAGAGAACGAATGGGGTTACAGATAAATCAAAATAAAACCAAATTCATGGCGACTAACACAAACACAAGAGCTGGAAATGTTGACACAAATTTAATCATTAATGACCAAAACTTCGAAGCAGTCAAAGAGTTCATATATCTAGGGACATCGGTTAACCCCAATAATAACACATCTGAGGAAATAAAAAGGCGAATAATAATTGCAAACAGGTGTTATCATGGTCTATCAAAGTACTTAGCTAACAAACGTCTGTCTCAAAAAACTCGTATAAGGCTGTATAGAACACTGATAGTCCCCGTTCTCACATATGGATCAGCGGCATGGACGCTAACGAAAACAGATGAATACGCTCTATCCATTTTTGAAAGAAAGTTGCTACGCAAGATGCGGTCTGTGAGAACGAAATATGGAGGCGTAGATATAACTTTGAACTGCAGAATATCTACAAGCATACGTTTCGTGGTAAAGATATTGTATCACTATAATTAAGCGAAACCACCTGCAGTGGGCAGGACATGTAGCCCGGGCCCCTGAGTCAAACATGATAAAAAAGATTCTAACAGCGCAACCCGTGGGAATGAGAAGACGGGGTAGACCAAAGCTGAGGTGGATGGACGGGGTAACACAAGAAGCCGAGAAAATCGGAGTCGGCAACTGGAAAATGCAAGCGAGGGACAGACTAGAATGGCGTAGAAAGCTTGAGAAGGTCGAGGCCCTCTAAGGGCTGCAGCACCAAGATGATGAAGTTATTTTGCTACATAAAACTGGATTTGTTTATTGACAACAATAACAAATAATTGCCATTTATTTGACTTTATATTGGTTTAACTGAATATTATGTAAAGAGCTTGTACAATTACTTCTTCTTGCCATATAAGAGTTATCCGACGTTGAGATCACAACTGCGAAGGCTTCTCGATCTTCTGCCACATGGAATAATTGTCCTGCATTTGATATCTAAGTCCTTTCACGAATGTTTTTTTAATCAAGAAACCTGTTTTCTTTCTGCACATCTACGGCCTTCTATTTTGCCTTTAAGGGAGTATGTTCACGCCGTAGTTAAAAATGATTGGCATTCAAAGAAACTAACGTTTAATAATTTTATGAGTACATGACAGCACGTACATCATATTCTAATATATTAATTTTCCCAAAATTTAATTCCCTGAACATCGGCATTGTTGCCAGCGTTGCCAAATACTGAAAGTTTCACCAAAATTCTAATTTTCGGAATTCGGATTGGATGATTGGATCATTCGATATAATTGTTGTATCATGTTGTTTATTTACCTTTGAGGTTAAGTAGCTGTTTTGATTTAAGTGTTTGTTTTCTTAGTTTTATAAAAATTTTTAAATAGTGTCTACCAGTCTTGTTTCCTAATATTGATTGACTAAATAACGACAATTATTTTTAACGATTCTAAGTATTGAAAATAGATGTAAACAATAAAAAGTGTATTTATCCTACTATACACATTTGTAATTAATTTTAAACGTTTTCTGATTAGTGAAATTAAAATTTAATAAAAATAATCATATTTTTCTTCATTCTTTTTGTGTAGAAAATTATAAGAATAGGAAAAATTAATGTAATATAAACAAAATTTTACTAATATCTCTAATCAATAACAAATGCCTTATTATAATAATTTGATGACCATGGTACTTCAACTAAAGTATTTCTTTCAAAACTGATAAAGAATATGAAATTGTTTAAAATACCAGTAAGTATTATTCAAAAAAGGGATTATGCTAATTCTCAAGTGAATGAAGCTTAAGATACTATTTATTTATAAGCACAGTATTTCTAAGAAATAAAAAAATATGTAAGTCAGTTGAAAAACAGCGTCACTACAATAACGGGGTGTAATCTAGCTCGCGTCCGTAAAATAATTTTACACGTGCACCCTGTGTAATGCTAAATGAGGGTAGCGCGATAGTTGGCGACTAGTTTATCTCTTAAAGATCTCCTAGTCATCGATGTACATGGAAACAGTTACAAAAACTAGTTCTTCTCGGAACTATATGACAAGAAACACTGGACCAATCCTCCGAATATGCCAACTAATATAGAGGCACTTAGTAGATCAAAGTGTGAGGTACTATCTAAAATCCCTGCTAGAAAATAACATTGACGTGGCTTACCATTCAAGAAACTCATGTAGGTGATGAAACTGATCTAAAACGTAGGGGCAAAGTACCAGGATATGAAATTCTTGGTGTAACATATCACCATATATACGGCTGTATAACATACACCCGCAGCAACATAGAAAATGCCCATCTAGTGGACACCAGTACCAATGAAAACATTTAAATCATTACAGTAATAATCGAAGAACTTACAATTGCTAATATATACAAGCCCCCAAAAACCCAGTGGCCCTCCAGAAATATTGCCTCATCTTTGCCATCCGGCAGTTTTATATGGGAGATTTTAATAGCCACCATACGATGTGGAAATATCACAGCAATAACCAGAATGGCGAAGCACTTGTAGAGTGGGCAGAAGAAAACAACCTTAGTCTAATATTTAATGCAAAAGACAGGGGAACATTTAGATACGCAGCGTGGAGAAAGCATACAACCCAGACCTCTGTTTCTCAACCTGTCAATATAACAAGAAAAGTCCGGAAGAATTTCTCACACAGCCAACATCGCCCAATAATATATGAAGTAGGTATCCAGGTCCCGATAGTCCGATCCACTCCCAGACCAAGATGGAATTTTCAGAAGGCAGACTGGCAAAAATTCTCTATTGAACTTGATAAAGTTATAAGATAATAATAATATAATAATAATTATAAAGTTTCCAGCCACACCGGAAAGCTACCATAACCAAGAGGTTACCGCAAAGAGTATATCTCAGGCTGGAATAATGAATGTGAAAAACTCTACAATGACTATATAGAAAATGGTGACCCGGGTGTAGCTAATGACCTATTGCAAATATTAAATGAAGCCCGAAGAGATAAATGGATAAAAACAACGGAGAAAATGGACTTTAAAAAATCGAGCAGACAATCTTGGAACCTACTTAGAAGCTAGGAGGAAGTGCCCCGCCCCCTTAGAAAAACCCCACTTTTTGTCCCCCGACCAAATAGCTAGCAGAATAGTGACCCTATCTAGGGCTCCACGTGACAAAGAACATACAAAATATATAAAAAAGGAACTCAACAACTTACGTCAAACAGCTAGACATAACCCAAGGTTCTCCCCACAAATTCACCAACAAAGAAATAACATCAGCCCTTCGAGACATGAAAAACTGGCAAGGCGCCTGGTTTTGATGGGATACATCCTGAGTTCCTACTACAATGCGGTCAAAGGACAAGAAAATGGTTGGCTGCGTTCTATTCACTGATCCTTAGAACTGGAAAACATACCAAAATCTTTTAAAAAGAGCAAAATAATTGCTGTATTAAAACCCAATAAACCCCACGATAAAGTTGAAAGCTACCGTCTATAGCACTTCTCAGTTGCTGCTATAAACTGCTGGAACGACTTATCCTAAACCGAATAGGCCCCACAAATTCTTGAAAATATCCCCACTCGAACAAGCAGGTTTCATACCTAATCGAAGCTGCGCAGATCAGGTCCTAAGTCCTAACTACGCATATAGAAGCAGGCTTCCAAAAGCAACAAAAGACGGCTGTAGTCTTTGTGGATTTGACAGCTGCCTACGACACAGTATGGAAGAACTAACCAAACTAATCTCATGCCAAAGAATATTGCAACTAATAAACAACATGCTCTCTGATCGATACTTCCAGGTAATCCACGGTAATGACATAAGCAAACAGAGGAAATTAAATAATGGACTACCCCAAGGATCAGTCCTTGCTCCGATGCTTTTCAACTGATGGAAGAAAGTTTGGCTACGCTGACGACCTAGCAATAGAAGTACAACACAAAACAGTTTGAAATTACTCAAAACGTGCTGGCAAACTATATGAATGTTTCACAAAATGGCGCCTGATACCCAACTTAATAAAACTGAGGTAAGCTGTTTTCACCTCAATAACATACAGGCAAACCAAAATGTAAAGGTCAAAATGAGAAATGTAGCACTACCCTACCAACCCTACCCAAAATATCTGGGGGTTACCCCCCCTTGGACGGGACTCTCTCGTTTACAAAACATCTACAAATAACTCGCCCAAAAATTAGTAGTAGAAATAACCTTATCCAGAATCAAACCAACTGGGGCGCATCTGCGGACACACTATAAACATAATATATGTGCTAAGTTTGGTTTATTCTGTGGCAGAGTACTGTGCTCCGGTCTGGCTAAATAGTCGTCATGATTAGCGGCTACATCAAGACTACTTCACTATATTGGCTTCCGATCCCTAGCCATATTCCTCCGCCTATTCTACGAAGACAAAAGGCCTTGATAACGGAGTATTCGAAAGTAAACAGCATTTTGCAACTACCCAATCCATGAAGACATCCCGACCTTAGCAGCAAACCGACTCCCATCCAGAAAACCACCCATAAGAACAGCCCAACAGCTAACAGCAGATGATTCCAATGTTACCTCCAGATGGCGCACGCTGTGGACTGAGGAAGCTTCACCTGAAGTATCCAACCTTATTGACCCAGTCCAAAAGCCTGATGCTTTGACCAGCCACGAAACATATGGAAGAGCCTAAACCGAATTAGAACGGGACATGCAGTATGTGCACACAACCTACATAAATGGGGAAAACAGCCTACCTCCAGCTGCGACTGTGGAGCTCCAGATCAAACCATCCAACACATAGTGGAGACATGTGAATTGAGGGCATATCGAGGGGACCCAAAAGATTTTTTCAAAACTACGCCTGTAAGCCTTGAATGGATAGCTCAACTTAACTTAACTCTGAGATAGCGCGTTATATAATCTTATGTTTGTATTTTTGAATTATGGACTTTTTTTACAATTATTACTGTATTTACTCCATGTATTGAGCCATACCGTAAATAATAACTATAATAACATTTTTTTTTCGAATGTCAACAGGGAAAATTTTTTCCTTAGAAAATTTTACAACTTTATCTCATTTCTATTTATTACTCAAGTAAATTTCAATAATTTTTTTCACTTTCGGAAATATTTTAATGTACAGACAAAAATTTATCGATGATTACATAATATTGTTTTGTCTATAAAAATTAAATTTGCCAGAAAGTGTATGAAACTGGAATTGTTTTTAGATAAGCCCCACGTGATATGCTAGAGCTTCCACGTGATATGCTAGAGCTCCGGTAAACATTTCGAGACATTTTGGGCCTTGTTTGACTTTCAACCATGAGTATATAACGTTACGGTGCCAAGGATAAAAATGGTATAATCGTATTGTTAGTCGTTAAGACACTGACTTTATATAATCATGATTGAAGGTCAAACGAGGCCAAAATGTTTAGAGGGACGGGTCGCCTTGATAAACAAAACCACGTTATTCGCCTTTCCATGGTTACTGCATAAACAAAAAACTCTATTTCAATGTTTTGCAGATTTTTTTTAAATTCGGCAAACGCGCATCTGTCGCCATTTAATACATCACTGCTGTTTTCTATTAAATAACACATGAACTTATTTTCTATCTTATATTTCTCACTACCGAACTACCGAACTACCGAACTACCGAAAGCCGAACTAATTTCTCACTACCAAAATACAACTTGTTACTGTAATATCAACAAAATCCCTAGTTTTTATCCCTGCAGATTTTAATTGTTATTTTATCTTTAGCTTAAATAAAGCTTTTTGCATAGTTAATCATTTAACGTAGTTATTTTGTACCTAAGTTTAAAAATTATTACACAATACCAAATTTTAGGCAGGTTACCAAGTAGGTTATGACATGGATTAATTTAAGTACAGTTATGAAAAATTTGCTGCTTTCTTTGGAAATTTTAACTAAATATCATTAAAACAGAAAGTTTACAGTTCACGTACATATTCAAAAGTTAAAGATTTCTTTTGAAATAGTAACGATAACTGTACCTAAAAAGTATATAAAAAGTGGCATAGACTTTCGTCATTCAGCCCGTCTCTAAAGATCAGTTGTAATGTTCTATATCGATTTCTCCTCGTTATATATCCCAAATAAGATATTTTCTGGTATTTAACAGTATTTAGCAATTTTGTATCTTTGTTATATATTTACAATTCATGTAAATATACTACTAAAATTCACAATTTATAACTTATATTAAACTTATTAAAATTAAAAATATTCCGAGCCCACAGTGAATAGAATCGAATTCCTCTGAACATTCTTGTTCTGGCCTAAAATCGATATATTTGTCTACATCGCGCGTAGTTTACATTTATCTTACGTCTTGCATAGAATAGGGACATTTAATAATTGATTATTGTTATAAAATATGTACAAGACAATGAAATGGGTGAAACATTACGAAGGGAAACATCCGGGCTGGTAATTATTGTAGGTACTTAAACGCTTTCACAAATTAATTTATAGGATGTAATACGTTTACTAAAAATTATTCTGAAACCATTCCTTTGTTATACTTAATTATATGTTATATTTTTTCCTAATAGACTTTAGAGAAAACTAACGGATCACCTATAATAATTTAAAAAATTCACCTTCTCCTGTTGTAGGTGCTCGCTCTATTACTAAATATATTTGTATCTATACCTGTCCAATCTCTTACACTTTTTAGCCTCAAGCAATTTTTTGTTCCTGAGTTTTCCTCCATCTTGAGACGTAGAAGATTATATTTATTTAATCTGTAAATATGCGCAAAATAATCCGTTTTAGGCCCTTAAAACAAATTGTCTAAGAAATTAGTAATCTCTTTTACTTACAGATATTTTACGAGCTTGTCTTTGTGCTCTATGGAACATCAAAGTTAACTGAAATATTTAACTGTCCGAGATATTGTTGATTATTTACCGCACAATAAATTAGCTATACAACGCTGGCTACTACTGTCATTTACTAGATCTATTCCGTAACTTACTTCATGTTGACTTGAATTGAGTTTACGATACATAAGTTTAACTATAGCTATACTAAACTTTATTATTTTAAACAACCGGAAATCACACTAATGATCAACAAAATTATAGCTTAAAACTTTTGTTTAACAGTTTATATAAGAAAACATAATTATAATATAATTACTGCAAATACTGGCAGTGAACATGAACACCTTCTTATTCATACGAAAGTAACGTGGCTCTCTCGAGGGAGGATATTGACAAGATTTTTTGAACTTAGAGATAAAGTTCGTGTTTTTCTTCTTGACACCAAGTACGCAGATGTTCTCACTGACTTGGCTTTCTTGGCTTTACTCAACTGCCTACTTAGCTGACGTGTTTGAACACTTAAATGTATTAAACTTAAGTTTGCAAGGAAAAAATGTAGACATATTCAAAGTTGAAGATAAGATCAGTGCTATGGTAAAAAAGTGCCAGCTGTGGGCGGCAAGGATTGAAAACGACTCGTTCACTAACTTTCCTAATTTGAAACAGTTCTTGGAGTCTGCATAGCAGAGTTTACCTGACCCGATAAAGATCAACGCAGCCGAGTACCTACGCAGCATAGCCACGACTTTTAGGATATACTTCTCTGAACCTGCCCCTGACGATGGTTGGATTCGTAATCCTTTCAGCTGTCAAGCAATTGAACAAATCCAAGGCCTCACAGAAGAAGAACAAGATAAGCTTGTGGATTTGTCGAGTTGTGGTACGATGAAGGACATTTTTAATGGCGAGAAAATAGCAGACTTCTGGGCAACAGCACCCAAGGATTACAAAGAACTTGGAGACAAGGCCATGAAAGAAATCTTTCCGTTTGCAACAACCTATCGCTGTAAGCAAGCATTTTCTTCCATGTGCTTCATGAAAAACAAATATAGGATTGTAAGGTTAAATTCAACGTATCTCATTACTTGAGGAGTCAAAATTAAAACTAATAATGTACTTGTGTAGGTACTCTGTATTTTCACACTCTGAGATAGCGCGTATTAGTTTGATTTATATTTTCACATATTTGGCTCTTTTAAGGTAACTTTAGGTTTGTTTAGGTCTTGAGGAAATAGTGGGGGTCCTTGTCATTGTAGTACCTTGATGAAGGGGGCCTTGGAAAACTTTAGTTGGGAACCCCTGTTCTAGATAACTTAAATGTTTACCGAGTTTAACTTCCGAGTGACAAAGAATGACGAAATCATCAGCACACAGTAGCATTATTATTTAATTTTTTCTATCAATACAGGTGCCTTTCGACAATTGACTGATAAAAAATTCCTCTATATCCGCAATAAATAAACTAAATAATAGTGCACTCAAAGGAGGAAATTTTAAACCAGGAGATACCTGGTTTTAAAATGTCTTTTGCTTTAATTTTATCAGATTCTGTATTATTTTCCGAAACATCCATTAGCAAAACATTTTTTTTCTTAGTTTTTTTATCAACCAGCTCTATGAGGATATTTTCTGCAGGAGCAGATATTATTTTCTGTGTTTTAAGTTTTAGCAGTTCGTTTTCTCTTCTTAGAACTTCTATTTCTGAGACGCAAGAAACAATTTTTGTCAACTGAGAATTGACTAAATTATGTAATGATATTTGAATATTACATGATTTGCGATAGCGTTACTCAAATAAGCAATCTGAGCCATAATTACATTTAAGTGCATTGGGTTGTACAATTTTCACACTTCCATATGAACAGAGTTTCAGGTGAAAAATTTAAAGGTTGGGCTCGAGCACAAACACCGTGCGTGTTGTTTTCCAACAAGAACATTCCAATTTGCTTTATTCTATCTCTGATATAATTTTATGGCACGCTCGACAATTTAAATTTATTTTTAAAATATCAACTGTACTATTATGATACCACTAATTGCTTGACTTTTTGTCTAAGGCAATATTCAAGTTTTTGGTAAATGTAGATCTTTGAAATGCAAATTGTATTTCTTGTTTAAAAATTAAGTTTTTCGACTTCAGTTGTGTTTCTCGTAAAAACCGTTCAACTTTTAACCTGTATTATTTAAATTCACGAGCCACTATTTAAACGATGTTAACGCTACCAAATATTTTATTTGCTTATTTTTTGATATTTATGATTTTGATATTTTTAAATATAGTTTTTAATTTAAAATTTAAATATAAAAACTTTATCAATTGCACAGGCTCCTGTATACTAAATACAGGCTCTAATACGCATATGAACTTTTCCTCTGGCACATTTTCGGCGATAGATCTTAGTTTTAGCGACCCAAAAACATATACTTCACTAACTTGGAAAACTTCCGATGATCTATATGACAGCAACGACTTTCCAATATTTGTATCATCTGATAACTCCAACCATGAACAAACTATAACCAGAAAACTTCTGGCGGCTAAAAAATGCCGACTGGATAGACTATACTTCACAAACAGATAACACCTTACCTTCTCTATCCCTATCCGACAATATTATTAATAATTTATTATTAATCACAGATTCCATACTTAAAGCTGCAAATTTGCACATAGGCAAAAAAAGTATTTCCCATAAAAGAAAGGCAGTACCTTGGTGGAATACATCTTGCCAAACCGCAACAGAACAACAAAAATTAGCTCTTAAAAATTACCGAAAAAAAAAAATCTGGAGAATCTCATTGAACTAAAGAAAACCAGAGCCAAAGCCCGATTTATTATAAAACAAAGTAAAAAATCATCTTGGAGAGAATATGTATCCTTTATTAATTCAAGCACCAATCCGGCGGATCTCTGCAAAAAGATTAGGCAAATCCAAGGAAACAACACCAACCTCAAAATCTCTAGTATTGCTGTAAATAACACTACAATCACTGACAATCAAGAAATCGTTGATGAAACCCTAGCAACGCACTTCGACACTAAATTCAAAAGTAAAATAGATACCTCCTTACGAAAACCATTACCTAACGCCCCACCCTGTTCCTCACCCGAAATAATAATGGACATCACACATCTTAATTCTCCCTTTCTTTTTGAAGAACTAGTATCAGTTATTCAAACTTGTAAAAACAATGCCGCTGGTCCTGACGACATTCCTTACATATTTATCAAAAAGCTCTCCAACTGTAGCCTACTCAAAATACTTGAGATGTATAATCTAATCTGGTCATCTAACCAATTTCCCAATCAATGGCAAACCTCTATCGTAATACCCATTAAAAAGCCTAACCTAGAACGTTCCTTGGCCAACTCTTATAGGCCTATATCACTAACTTGTACGATTTGCAAAATATTCGAAAAAATGATTAATAAAAGACTACTATGGTTAATTGAAAAATATAAAATATTTGATAGTGAACAGTCAGGATTTCGTCAGAACCGTTCAACCCAAGACAACCTTGTAATCCTCCAAACTCATATAGAGGCCTTATACAAAAGACAAGAAGTCGTAGCTGCCATATTTGATATTAAAGGTGCTTTTGACACTATTAGTAGGCAATGTATATTAAACAAACTTATCCTTCTTAATACTAATGGTAATATATTTAACTTCATACGAAATTTTCTATCTTCTAGATCGTTCAGAGTCTCTGTCAACGGTATTCTATCTTCTACTCATACTCAAACTGATGGCGTACCTCAGGGATCGGTACTAAGTCCTACACTTTTTAATCTAGCAATAAGTAATTTATGCTCTCACCTCATTTCCCCTATTAAACATATCATGTATGCTGATGATCTAGTAATTACTGTCATGGACAAAACTCTTCTACCACCTCGAAGCTTATTCAAACTGCAGTTGACACACTTTTTAAAAAAACTAGTGACATGGGGTTATCTTTATCCTATGTAAAATCCAAAATTATAAACTTTAGTAGACGTCCCCCTTCTCCATCTCCACTTATTTTGATCAACAATGTCCCTCTTCCTGTTGTTAAACAATGCAAAATTCTCGGATTAACGTTTGACTCACGACTAACTTGGAAGCAACATATATTTGCAATAAAAGGAGAAGCGTGCATAAGACTAAACATAATAAAAACTCTATCACATCATTATTGGGGATCTGACGAAAACTCACTTCTTAAAATATACAGATCACTAATACGCTCCAAGCTAGATTATGGTTGTCACATATATATCCGCCTCCAAAACATATATTAACCTTCTAAACTCAATTCACAACACAGCCCTTCGTCTTTGTATTGGCGCTTTTCGATCTAGTCCTGTAGATAATCTTTATTGCGAAGCTAACGAACCTTCTCTTTGTATAAGAAGAAAACAACTGCTACTCTCTTATGCAGCATCGGTATCAGCTAACCCCTCTAATCCAGTGCATCCCATATTTGTAATGTCCACGTATAATTTACACAATACCAATTCCTTACCACCAATAAAACCTATTCCACTAATTTTAGCACAGACACTTAATGATATCTCTCTTACACATACCCTTCCTCTTTATCCCCCTCCATCTCCCCCTTGGATCATGTTCACGCTCAAATTTAACACCTCGCTCACCAACTTCGATAAAAATAAACATCCGAAAGAGATCATTATAAATGCATTTAAAGACATTATAGATACAAATAAATACGACCTAATATTATACACGGATGCCTCAAAAAATGACACAGGAGTAGGCTGCTGTGTTACAACCTCTCATTCACTAATTAAGTCATCACTTATACCAGCCGTCAGCAGCGTTCATACTTGCGAATTATTTAGTATATTGCAAGCTTTTAACCATATATCTCCATCTAATAAGCAGGTTGCCATATGCACAGACTCTTTAGCATCAATCCATTCTATCAAAAATATATTTACTTTTCATCCAATCGTCCAAAACATCCTAGACTCTTACCAAATTATCTTGTTCCAAAACATAACAGTTACCATAATCTGGCTGCCATCTCATATTGGTATAAAAGGCAATGAAACTGCAGATCACTATGCTAAACTTTCTACAGCATCACCTGAAGCTATTTTCTTGTGGCATTTTAAATTAATTACTTTAACTGGGAATAAGCCACAATTAAAGGTTAAAATACGTTTAT
Source organism: Diabrotica undecimpunctata (assembly GCF_040954645.1). Taxonomy (NCBI): domain Eukaryota; kingdom Metazoa; phylum Arthropoda; class Insecta; order Coleoptera; family Chrysomelidae; genus Diabrotica; species Diabrotica undecimpunctata. The sequence continues at coordinate 3,315 of NW_027312389.1, read as the reverse complement.
TGACGTTTCAATTTCCACTTCGGAAATCGTTCTCAAAAAAAAAAAAAAAAAAAAAAAAAAAAAAAAATTTATTTTTTTTTTTTTTTTTTTTTTTTTTTTTGAGAACGATTTCCGAAGTGGAAATTGAAACGTCAATAAACGTATTTTAACCTTTAATTGTGGCTTATTCCCAGTTAAAGTAATTAATCACCTGAAATCACCGATAAAATTCTAATTTGTAAGGACCTAAAATCGTATACTAAAAGAAGAACCAGACTCCTTTGGCAGCAGCATTGGAACTCTAACCGTTTGATCTTACACGAAATACAACCGTCAATAACCAGTCAGCCTACATTTGACTATTCAGCCCTCTCAAGACGAGATCTCATTGTGATAAGACGACTTCGGATAGGACATTCAAAACTCACACACGGCTACCTAATGTCCTCTAGCATCCGTCCCTCCTGTCAAATCTGCCAATCATATTTGACAATCAAACATATTTTCACTGAATGTCATCAACATTCGGCCAGAAGATTACAATACAAACTCAAAAGTGAAGTACGAGATATCCTAAACAACCCTGACCAAATAAAAGCTGTGCTACAATTCCTTAGAGGTGAACACTTACATCAAAAAATATAATTAGATTTTAATTTAGACATTGTATAACATATTATTATCATTCCGTATTATTGTAACATATTCTTAATGTAACACTTAATGTTTGTGTACCTAATGAAAATTCATGTTATAGTACCTGTGTAAGTGGCCATAGTAGCCGAGCACGTTAAAGTTGAAATAAAAAAAAAAAAAAATATATATATATATATATATATATATATATATATATATATATATAGTTTAATATAATGAATTTTATCAATTTTTATTTTATAATATTTGCATTTTGTCTTTTCGTTGTTTTTTGTTTTTTTTTTTTTTTTTTAAACATTTAAACACAGTAGTACCCTTTCTTTTTTTGAAGAGTTGTTCTTTTCCTTATTTCCTTTTTTTGTCGTTTATCGAGTATCTATTCTTTCTTATGTTTCTCGCAGAGCATATTATGCACCGGTGTCCTAAAATTAATTCTTCATAATCTAGCAGACTAGGTATGGTACAACAGTGAATAATCGAGAAGCAATAATAAACAAAAGTGTGCGAATACTAGCGTCGCAGATGATGTTGACATAATCGCAACGTCAAGAAGATAAATGATAGAAGCATTCTTATAGTATATAGAAGCATAATTATAATACTAATATTAATAAAACTGACGATCTTCCGATTTATTTTATTGAGTTGTGTTGCTATTGAAATGCATTCATTTTATTAAAAACCTTTAACAATTTATTGCATTGATATTACAAAATCATAGCACAATAACTGCAAATACATACATTATTTTTCATATTCATATTCATTTAAAAAAGCTAATCAATATTGCCATATTGTCATGTACGATATAATGCAGTAATAAACACAAAAGCCATATATATATATTTACTCTATTTTCAGTCTGGTAATTTATTATCACCATCTGTTTCTATTTACTATTAACCGCAATATCTAAAATAAAAAACATAATCTGAGCAATTAATATGAAAAGCTAGCCGAAAAAAGTTGAGATAAAGGGATATATATATATATATATATATATATATATATATATATATATATATATATATATATATATTATATATATATATATATATTATATATATATTACATATATATAATATATATATATATATATATAAATATAACTGTTTTGGATGGGTTGGAGTCAATAAAAGGGCTATGGTTATACTATTTTTTTATTCTCGAGCTTTCAATTGTGTTTACAATTATTATCAAGAGCTAAAACAGACAAAATACTTACGAGGTTGAACTAAAAAGAAAAAACAATTTTGTTAACTTACCAAATAAAAATTAGTTTAGTAAGTAAAAATTACTGCTAATACATCTTCAAAATATTTAATATAAAAATGTTTTAATCCAATAAATGTTTCTCCGAAAATTTTTTATAATTTTGAAAACATTTTTTTAATACAAAAATAATTGAATTTATAAATAAGTTAAAATAGCAACCATTACAAATAGCCTCAATGTCATAAACGCCAACATAAATTTTTTTATTTTTGACAATTATATATTGCCAAAAGTAAAATTTCGTTTAAACATTCTTTTTTGTTTAGTAACAAAAAGAAGAAGATTTATTCACCGTTGACAGATGTCTGAAAAAATGTAACAGATATATGGAGAATTAAATATGACATTTTACAAGTTTTATATATAAATCATATAGAAAGAATATAATTATAAATTTTGCTTAAATTTTGAATTTCTGATCTTTTGTTTAAATTATTATCACTTTTGCTAATACAAACCATTTCAAAAAAGTCCTTTTAAATTTATTACTTTCACTACATAAAATTTTAATGTTATCAAAATCCATAATATGGTCTTTATCGATTACATGCTCTGCCAAAGCACAAGATGGTTTTTTAATTCTGCAATCACTTTTGTGAGAAATAATGCGATTTGAAAGATTTCTTCCGGTCTCACCAACATATTCAGCCTCACACTGAGTACAACTAATGCTGTATACTAAATTCGTTTTTTCAAATTTGTCTATAGGATATTTAGTTTTAGAATATAAAGATGAAATAGTTTTGATGTTCTTTGTTGCTATTTTTATATTGTCAATAACCTTTAGTGTTTGTATTAATTTAGGTGTTAATGATGGTATAAAAGGTAGTGAATGATAATAGATGTTCTGATTGTTAGATACAATGTTTTGAGATTGAGCAAAAAATGGTGTTAAATTATTTTTATTACCAATATTAGAAAAAAGCATCCTATGTAGCATATCTGGAGGATAAGAGTTTTTCAAATAGAATATTTTTAATAATTGAAGATCTTCTTGTAGATAATCTGGATAAGAAAGTTTAAAACACGTTCTTTTAATCCTGTTATAAGGTTCATTTTCATCTTATTTGGATGGTGAGAGTAATAGCTTATAAATCTATTACTACATATGGGTTTTCTGAACCATCTGATTTTCAACATATTGTCTGTATTTCTTACAATTCTCATGTCAAGGAATGGTAGAGAATTATCTACCTCTTCCTTAACTGTAAATTGTATATGTTGATTATGACTGTTGAAAATGTTGACTGTTTCATGAATTTGTGTTTAGGAAGTGCCAAAACTAAATCATCTACATATCTCTTAATAAAAGGAATGAAAAAAGTGCAATTACTGATACAATCACTGATAACATCATCCATGACATAGCTACTTAGAATGGGTGTGAAAACTCTGAGATAGCGC